>NW_022995782.1:75158-140891 GCF_900245975.1 Drosophila guanche | reverse complement strand
AAGCTATTGGCCTTAAACTGGACGCCATTATCGGAAACAACAACCTCCGGAACACCGAAGCAGTGGAAGATATCTTCTTCGAGGAAACGAATGACAGATTCAGCTGTGAATTTTTTTACTGTTTTCAAGAAAGGGAATTTAGAGAAATGGTCTAGCACCACAAATATACCAATATTCCCTGAGCGACTCCTAGGGTAAGGTCCTAGAAAATCAACAAATAGCTTTTGGAAAACGCGTTGCGTTTCAGCCGTTTTGCCGAGGGGCGGACGTAAGGTGTAGTTAGGATACTTCGTGCATTTACACATATCGCATCTATTGATGTAATTTTTCACGTCAGTTACTAAGTTTGGCCAGAAAAAATATCGACGCAGTTGATCAAGGGTTTTACAAATGCCAGCGTGGGAAGACAAGGGAGATTCATGAGCGGATTTGAGAATTTCCGGAACCATGTCCTTTGGAATCCATAATTTCCAACATAAATCGTCTTGAATCTTGTCTCCTGTGGTATGCTCAGCTCGCCCGTAAATGTATCCATCAACTACCTTAATGTCGGGCGTGTGGGACTGGTTCGCTTCTATCTTATCGGCCAGATTCTTATACTCGACTGAACGGAAGTATTCCGAATCCAGATCCACAATCGTGCCAAGACTTATTTCGGATAAATAATCATTATGAGTACGGCACAGTGCATCCGGCAAAACGTTTTGGGTACCCTTACGGTGTGTTATCTTAAACTCAAAACCTTGCAGTTTTAATGCCCAACGAGCTAACCGCGAGCTTAGGTCTGACTGTGACATTAGCCATTTTAGGGAAGCATGGTCCGTAATTATAGAGAATTCTTGACCCTCGACATAAGCTCTAAACTTCTTAATGCCTAGAATAGCTGCCAATTATTCTTTTTCTGTGACAGAGTAGTTTCTCTGGCATTGGTTCAGCTTGCGAGACATAAATGCTATGGGTACTTCATCGCCATCCTGGTTAACCTGGACCAACACGGCACCCACACCAGTATGGCTTGCATCACAATGAATCGCAAAAGGTTTTTCGAAATTTGGGCTATGAAGGACTGGTGCTGAACTGAGCTTCAACTTCAACGATTCAAACGCTTTCTGCGCATCTTCATTCCAACAAAATTTGCGATGCGATTTTAATGTATCGGTTATGGGTGACGCAATGGATGCATAATTGCAAATAAATTTGTGGTACCACCCCGTCATTCCCAGAAACCGTCTAACCTGTTTCACAGAACGAGGGATAGGAAAATCTGTAATCGCGGCAATCTTATCGGGATCTGTACTGATAGTACCGTTTCCGACAACATGGCCCAAATATTTGACCTCTTTTAGGCAGAAATGGCTTTTCTCGATGTTGATGGTCAAGCCTGCTTGTTTTAATTGTCCCGCAACATCTTTCAGTACAGCCAAATGCCTCTCGAACGAATCTGACACTATCAAGAGATCATCCAAATAGATGAACACTTCTCTGCGTAGGTGAGCAGGAATAATTCGATCCATCAACTTTGACATTGTCTGTGGGGCGTTGCAAAGACCAAATGGCATAACGGTATATTGGTATAGAGGCCTGCCAGGAACACTAAAGGCGGTTTTGTCACGTGACGATATAGATAGAGGAATTTGCCAAAAAGCATCTTTGAGGTCGAGACTTGTAATGTATTAAGCCTTCGGAAGTCTGCTGAGAATGCCCTCTATAAACGGCATGGGGTATGCATCTTTGACTGTGACAGCGTTTACTCGCCTGCTGTCCAAACATAGACGCACCTTGCCTGGCTTCCGGACGAGAACGACCGGAGAAGACCAAGCACTCACAGATTCCTCAATCACGCCTAGATTGAGCATTCTATCCAGCTCCTCGTACATAAGTTTTTCCACGGCTGGGGAGACTGGATAATGCCTCTGCTTTACAGGTATAGCATCTGCCACTTCTATTACGTGTGAAAGAACTGAAGTTCGCCCTAAACCAAGTTTAGAAAAAGATGGAAACCAGTTGATTGCTTCTAACAATAAGTCATGTTGTTCAGTACTTAATGTCCTCAAGGGAGTGACATCTAAGGCAGAAAGGCGCTCTGATACAAAACATGAAGGCAGCAAGTCGAAGGTTTTCCAGAAATCAATTCCCAAATATAGGTCTTGTGACAAGGAGGGAACAAGGTATAAGGTCAACCGATGTGATTTCCCACGAAATTTGAGTTCGGTGGTTATTTTTCCGATTATTTCCTGCGCTTTGCCATCGGCAGTGCGAACATTCGAGCCTAAAGCTTTGTATGGGTGTTTTGATTCAATGAATTCTTGAGCAAAACGACCTCCGATACAGCTTATCGATGCGCCTGTGTCAAGCAAGCCGTTAACAGTTTTGCCAAAATAAAAACATCGGCATAAGGTCTAATGTCCTGGGAGTTGGCTACTACTGTTGAAGACAATATCTTTCGTTCCTGTCTGCACATTTTATGAAATGCAGTGCGCCGGGCAACGGAGCGCGACACATTGTTTGAGTTTTCATCCTTGTGGATTGGTTGGTCGAATTCTGGGGAGATATAATCCTGATTTTGAACGTCTGGTAAAAAGGAAATTATAAGTGGAGAAGTGGTTGATGTGTCACTAACAACATCTAGTCGGTATTGGTTGCTTTCGAGCTCATCTGTTTGCGTGCACTTTTCGGCTGTGCACGGGCNGTCGAAGGTTTTCCAGAAATCAATTCCCAAATATAGGTCTTGTGACAAGGAGGGAACAAGGTATAAGGTCAACCGATGTGATTTCCCACGAAATTTGAGTTCGGTGGTTATTTTTCCGATTATTTCCTGCGCTTTGCCATCGGCAGTGCGAACATTCGACCCTAAAGCTTTGTATAGGTGTTTTGATTCAATGAATTCTTGAGCAAAACGACCTCCGATACAGCTTATCGATGCGCCTGTGTCAAGCAAGCCGTTAACAGTTTTGCCTAAAATAAAAACATCGGCATAAGGTCTAATGTCCTGGGAGTTGGCTACTACTGTTGAAGACAATATCTTTCGTTCCTGTCTGCACATTTTATGAAATGCAGTGCGCCGGGCAACGGAGCGCGACACATTGTTTGAGTTTTCATCCTTGTGGATTGGTTGGTTGAATTCTGGGGAGATATAATCCTGATTTTGAACGTCTGGTAAAAAGGAAATTATAAGTGGAGAAGTGGTTGATGTGTCACTAACAACATCTAGTCGGTATTGGTTGCTTTCGAGCTCATCTGTTTGCGTGCACTTTTCGGCTGTGCACGGGCTACCCAGTTTTTTGAACTATTACATTTTTTACAGGACGGCTTGTATGTATCCGCCTTTCCACAGCCGTAGCAAAATACGCGACGAACCGGGCTATCGCAATCCTGGTAGCGGTGACCAGTTGCTTCACAATTCCAGCACACTAAATTAAGGGCGGCTATTCCCATTTCTTCGTCATCCGATACCTCGGTTTCTGTTTCACACTCTACCTGACATTGAACTGCATTGACAGATCGGCGCGGCATCGGCACGGGACGAGATTTTGGTAAAGCGTGATTTCCTACCGTTTGTAGGAAGATCTCTCGAGTTCTGACAAAATGCCGAAGTTTTAATATGCTGAGTATTTCCTCATATAGGAGTTCATGCTGAATATCCAGGCGCAAATTAGACCTAAGCGACTCTAAGAGAGAAGATTCCGACATGGGAATAGAGAGCTTATCCGCAAGAGAAATGATTGACTCGTAGAACTCGTCAAAACTTTCTCCATCTTTTTGTTTGCGTCTATCGATGCTCGCTCTTATCTGTAGGTCGGTTCGTTCGTCCTTGAATTGACTTTTAAGAGCTTGGCAAAGGCCCTCCCATTGTACCATAGGTACACTTTTGTGGTACCGCCAAAACCATTCGCTTGCGGTTCCTTCAAAAAGGTTGCTGGCATACCGCGCAAGCAATTCGAAATTGCCCTGCAGCGTTTGGGATGTCAATGCCTCGACCCGATAGATAAAATCGTCGACGCCTAAAACAGATTTACCAGAAAATCGAAGTTTCCAATTAAAAATAATTTGGCTAATTCGATCTGGGCGCAAGTCCAACTACAATAGCAACAATAACTACATACTAGCTACAGCTACAACCAGTACCAGCGCCAACGACCCGAAACCTACAACAAAGAAATGGAAAAGGCGAAGAAGGAGGAGGAGTAGGAGGCTGTGCGGTTTGTTTGGAAAACCTCGTGGTTTTCATAATTAAAGTCGTCGCTTGCAGCCGCACAAAATACTGTCTCTTTTTTCCACTCTCCACATGTACGCATGAGCTTCTACTGCGTATGGCTATTAATGGAGCCTATATAGAGAATGTGTATGGCAGAGGGTCCCTTGGGTTAGGGGCTTTGCGACGCGTTAATTAAGATTAAATACTAATTTGCTTTCCGACTTGTGCGTAGGAAATGCGAACGAGAAATGTTTTCAGGCAGCAGCGGCGGAAACAGTGGATAGTTTTCGAAAAGTTTTGCTTTCCAACTATTACATTTATTTTCGATAAATATTACCTTTCTACCTTGTCCACTACCACTCGACTTACAACACTATCCGACACGATTTTTTCACAAGGAACCAAAACCCACTTTTTATAAAGATGTGGGGCTTAGAAATGGTCAAATCATAATTTTTTTTCTGGGGCAGAATGTTTTTATTAAGATTATTTAAAATCTGGTATTTTTTAACGATTTGTTCGTAGCTAGAGGTTTGTTTTTTCACCTAACTTAAGTGTCTTAGATCTGGCTGTAAAGAACGTTCTTCATCTGAAAAGCAGATTGGTGGAGCTAATAAGTGGAATTAAACACTTATTATTGGTTTAAGCTTACCGTTTGGGAAAAATTAAGCTTTGAAAATCAAAAAAGGTTGATTTTATTGCGGTATTTTTTACGACATTTTTACGTTAAAAGCCTAGTGGAGGAAACTTCGAAAAAAAATTGATCAGATTAGATCCGGCACTCAGTACTACATCTACTTTTATAAAATTTTACATTTTTTCTTCATCTGTCATCTAGTAGGAATGAGAGAATGTGAAAAACAGCAATAGCTGCTGGACGGGGTGGCGGTAGCCACTGCAAATTAATATCTTCATTATGGCTATAATAATGATCCAATCTGATCCCAATTCGGTAATCAGATAGATATGGTAATTACCATTGCCAAATGGCGTTTTTAGTTTTCTTTTATCTTAAGAATTGTAGCTTTTGGAGATTTTCCCCCTTTTGCGGGGGCGGTGCTTATTTTTGAAATACACTTATAACGGTGTGAGCATACAGAAGTCTGCATGCAAAATTTGGTGGCTCTAGCTTTTATAGTCTCTGATACCTAGCCGACAAACAAGACGGACAACCGCACGGACGGACAGACATGGCTCTATCGACTCGGCTATTGATGCTAATCAAGAATATATATACTTTGTGGGGTCGATACATACAACCGTTATTCCCAACAAATACAATATACCCTATTTACTCTTCAGTACCGGATATAAAAAGAAAAAACCCCCACCTTTGAAAAACCTTTAAGAAAATAAACCAGACTTCAAAAATACTTACAAAAAAAAAGGTACGCCATAGAAAAAACCGTAATTCATAAAAAAATTTTAATGCGCGAAATCTATTAGAAAAATTCGGTTTGTCAAGTAGTGTAATCGCATAATAATATTTCTTCTAATCACGTTCTGCTCCTTGCAATTTCTCTCCTTAGTACTATGACACATTCGCTGATGACATTGGATATCTCAGGAAACAAGATGCAACAATTACCCCTGGAGGCACTTCAGCGATTGCACTCACTCACGCGACTCGTGGCGCAACGGTAAGTCGAATACAGTCGAGGAGATAAAGCAATCGTTGGGAAGTCCTCCGGGCCATGTCATGTGTAGGCCTTAACATGTTTTTACTCTTTCTAATTCCCATTATTTGTTGCCATAGGAATCACATCACGACTTTGGATGGCAATTGGGAGGCCCAGCAAGACACACTTCGTTCGCTGCATCTCGCGGACAACGACATCACCGAGGTGTCACCGAATGGCGGCGGATCATTGGAGCTCATCTCCCCTAATGATAGCAGCTCACATCCCTCGAGCTTGGCTGCGGTGCAGACCAGGCAGGAGGCAGGCAATTCAGTGTATCAGCCATCTCCCAGCTCCGGAGATCGTTCAGCCTTGGGTCAACCTTTTGAGAAGCTGCAGAAGCTGCTGTGGCTGGACCTGTCCAACAATCGAATCTATCACGTCTCGGGCAACTATCTGCCGCGATCACTGGTGACGATGGACTTGTCCAGCAACCTGCTGACCATCTTCCCCCAGCAGCTCTTTGAGCAATTGCCTGGTCTGAGGATCGTGAGTCTGAGGGATAATCTCCTGAAGAGTGTGCAGTGGAAGGAGCTGCAAGTGCGGCCGTTACGCATGCACTTGGAACGCCTAGATCTGGGGCAGAACTGCATTGAGAGCCTCGAGTCGGACTACTTTCAACATAACTTTTCAGATGTGCATTTGAGGGCGCTCAACCTGGAGCAGAACTTTGTGACGCAGCTGCCGGCGGCGGTGTTCAAGACCACTGGGATTGCCCACCTGGTGCTGGCCTTCAATGCGATTGGTCGAGTGCATGCGGCTGCCTTCGAGGGCCTGACTGATACCCTGGAATACCTGGACTTGGAGCGGAACCGACTGACCACAGTGCCCGTGGCCATATCATCGCTTCACCGCCTCAAATACCTCTATCTGACTTCCAATGAGATCAATCAGCTAGTAAATTTGCCATCCTACACCGACAATTTGCGAGTCCTCAGCCTGAGTGGCAACAACTTCAGCATGATCCCCATTCTGGGGCTGAAAAACTACACACAGCTCTCCTATCTGAACATGGGCTACAACTCCATCATGGACATACCCGAGGGCATCTTTGCCGTCGATTCGTGGGGCAGTAATCTGCAGACAATACTCCTGCGGAACAATAAGATCACGCATCTGCACCTGGGATCGTTTGCGGGTTTGGATCAGATACAGGAGATTAGTTTGAGTTTCAACGACATCACCATCCATCATCCACTGGTATTTGAGAATGTCTCGAGATCCCTGAAGATACTGGAGCTCTCGTTTGCCGTCTTCCCGGCGAGAAGTCAGGAGAGTTTCGATCCACTGGACGCTTTGCTGCCTCTGTCGCAGCTGATTTGGCTGGGACTAGACAACAATAATCTGAAGAGTATCTCGAACGAGTCCTTTGCGCAAATGCGGGAGCTAAGCTACATAAATCTGAGCTTCAATCAGCTGAAGGTCCTGAAACGAGGTCTCTTTATGCCCGATGTACACAGCCATCTGGTGGAGATAGACCTGTCCTACAATGGCCTGGAGCACCTGGAGTCGCAGACCTTCCACAATCTGGGCGATCTGCAGACGCTAAATCTGCAGTCGAATCGTCTGAGGACGATTGCGCGACACGCATTCCACAACCTGGAGTTCCTACGCTACATAGATCTGTCCCACAATCGGCTGGTCAACGTATCCCATGCGGCCTTCACAGTCCTGCCGAATCTGGCCGCCCTGGATTTGATGCACAATCAGCTGTGTTCCTTGTCGCTGAAGTCCTTCCACTACGTGTCAAATGCGACGACTCCGCTACGCCTCAATGTCAGCCACAATCACATCTCCAGCTTCGACGATGAACTGAGCAGCTACATGTACATCTACCAGCTGGACATCAGCCACAATCACGTGTCCAAGTCGGATAGCTTCATGAACCTGGCCAACACCCTGAGACTCCTCAACCTCGCCCACAACTCGTTGGGCGCGCTGCAGAGTCATGCTTTTGGTGACCTCGAATTCCTGGAGATTCTTAATCTCTCCAACAATAACCTCACCTCCCTGAGGCGTCGCAGCTTTCAGGGTCTGAACAGCCTGCAGGACCTAGACTTGAGTCACAACCAACTGGACCAACTGCAGGTGGAGCAGTTCTCCAATCTGAGAAAGCTGCGGATTCTGAAAATCGGCTCCAACCGTCTGAGAGCTCTACCCCGCGAGGTATTCATGAACACACGCCTGGAGTTCCTCGATATAGGCGACAATCAGTTGAGTGTGTGGCCCGTGCCGGCCTTCACGGACATTGGCTTCACCCTCAGGTCCATACAGATGTCACGCAACAATCTGGAGTACCTGGATGCCTCGATGTTCATAAATTCGCAGTTCCTGTATGACATCAGTCTGGCCCGGAATCGCATCACCATCCTGCCGGACAACACCTTCAGCTTCCTGAACAATCTCACCAATCTGGATCTATCGCAAAACCCCCTGGTCACGACCAATCTGCGCGAGGTGTTTGTTCACACGCCGCGCCTTCGAAAGCTAAGCCTGCATCACATGGGGCTGTATGTGCTGCCGCCGCTGAAGCTGCCGCTGCTCTCGTACCTGGACGTGAGTGGCAACTACTTGCAGGAACTGTTGCCGCTGGGCTCGATGCGGCACCTGAGGCACGTCAATGTGTCCCAAAATAAACTCATCAATGCCAGTTGTGCCGTAGAGCATCTACCGCCCTCGGTGAGGGTGCTCGACCTCGCCCAAAATCCTCTGCGACGCATTACGCTGCACGATCTGGTCAGCCTGAGGCATCTGGCCGAGCTGAACATCCTCGACGTGAAGGTGTCCAATCCACAGGCCTTCTCTAAGCTGCGCTCGCTTCGGAAACTCCATGCCAGCTCCCATGCGAATCTGGGCGAGATTGTGGCCAGAATTCCAGGACTCCAGCAGCTGAGAGTGCACTGCCTGGAGCCCAACATTGGGGCTCAGTTCTTCGCCAAATTGGCCAACAACACGAAACTGCGGCTCGTCGAGCTGTACGGCATCAATGTCCAGACCATATCGCCCGAAGTCTTCACGGGCCTCGCCCGCAATCAACAACTGCAAGTGAAGATATCCCACACACGCATCTCCGACCTACCACCGGGAATTTTTTACACGCTGCGCGAGGTGCCGCATCTCTCCATCGACATATCGCACAATCGCATCAATGCTCTGGCCGCCGATAGTTTCTATCCGAACAAGAGCTACTGGGATGCCGTGGGCACTCGCAGCATCATGGGCGGCCTCATTACCTCGCACAATCCGCTGGAATGCGAATGCGGATTGGTCTGGTTCGGGCACTGGCTGCGACGATGGTTGCGTGAATCGGCCCAGATCAAGGTCATTCAGAAAGATGACCTCAAGCGCATGGTTCAGGTGAGTGCGGTTATTGATTTCATCCTATTATACCATACACTCTCTCTGCCTCCTTTTCTTAATGGATATCTTGATTTTGTTATTGGGACAAAGTTACCCCTATCGACGGCCGATATGCGCGTAAGCTTTTGCATATGTCTTTTTTGGAATACTCATGCGTCTATTGCGTGCAAAATATCTTTGCAAAGTGGAGTTCTGTAATCCCTTTGCAAAAATATACAAACCATTTCTTAGATCAAAAAAACTTTTGTTATACATTCACATTTCTATGGAATATTCTGTTTCTCAACTTCAATAGCATTATAACCTCTCTTGCCTTTAGCGCGCCCGTTCCAACACGTGCCATGACCCTACATCGGGTCTTCATCTGCCAATCCTGGAGATCTTTCCCGAGGATCTGCTGTGCCAGGCGAGTGCTTTGAGTAGCTCCGGCCAGCGACTGTTTCTGCTATCCTTCGCCATGGCCCTTCTGCTGCCCATCATGACGACGATGATCCTTTGATGTTGGCTTTAGTTGGCGGCCAAGTAAGTTGTGTGGTAGAAGTAACTGTAACTCTGAAGTAACTGAACTAACCATTGATTGTATGATATGTAGATATTAAATATATATTCTAAAAAAACACTAACTCTATTCGGTAGCTACGAATTTTTGGGATTTAACAATAAACATACGGATAATAACGATACTAAATAATTGAAAGACAAGCAAATCGGTGCATGTCCACTCGAATATGTATTTTTGCCGCTTCGATCCAGAACAACTTTTTTTGTAAGACATGGGGATTAGAAATGGTTTTTTTCGCGGTGCTGGATACCCGCCTTTAAATTTCAAACTTCCACTGTAGTACACATGTTTACAAAACACAGCTGGATTTTAATCTCTTTTTAATGCTATTTTTTTTAACGCTTTTTTAGAGGTATTGCTTCCTTTTTTCACACAACTCAAGTACCTTACGTCTGGTTGTAATGTACTTAGAGATTCTCTAAAGCTGATAAATACATCTATTAACCACTTTGTGGTTTTAGCTTACCGTGTGAAAAATATGAAGCATAGAAATCCTGTATCCGCTTTTTTTTTTGTACAGGTGCATTAATTGGGCGTCGTCTAAGGTACTGCTCATTAAAATTTATGAAGAGATGCCTGAGCTAAAAGTGTTCAACCAACCATAAAAAAATGAAAAAATCCAAGAATAGTACCAGTGGAGACGCGCCCAACTTCCAGAGTATTTCTGGCTAAAGACTCGAAAAATACTGAAATAAAACTTAATTTAACGGAAAAATACAGATTTTTTGGGTTGGTTGAACAATGTTAGCTCATCCGTATCTCCATAGATTTTGAGCAATACAAATTATTGCACCTGTACATAAAATAAGAGTTGACGCATGATTTAATTTTTTTTTTCGACTTTTCCTGAGTTTTTACAATCAAAATTTCATAAAAAATGTCTCAAAAAATCAACATTCTTGCATTTGAAAGCTTAGTATTTATCAAACTGTAAGCGTTTTTAGTTTTCTTTTATCTTCAAAATTGTAGATTTTGGGGTTTTCGCCCTTTTGCGGGGACGGAAGGGGGCGTGGCTCACTTTTTAAATACTCTGCTTTCAGTGTGAGCATATAGAAGTCTGGAAGCAATATTTGGTGGCTCTAGCTCTTATAGTCTCTGAGAACTAGCCGACAAACAAGATAAACAGACGGACGGACGGACAGACAGACATGGCTCTTTCGACTCGTCTATTGATGCTGATCAAGAATATATATACTTTATGGGGTCGGAAGCGTTTCCTTCTGTGCTTTACATACAACCTATATTCCCCACAAATACAATATACCCTATTTACTCTTCGAGTACCGGGTATACAAAAATAAAGTTCAGCCATGGAAAAAAAACGAGAAGGGACGTGTGAAACGCTTCTTACGAGTCATAACTTCAATACCCGGCACTCAGTACTACGTCTGTACCTTAGCAGTTTTTGTTCAAATTTTAATTTTTTTCTTCATCTGTCATCTACATCTACAACACTTCTCACGCCAACACGCTCCTTAAGCTCGCCCCTCTTCCCAAGAGCCACACACTGCAGAGTCATGGCAGAGGCACAGACTCGGCAGAGGCAAAGGCTGAACTATGCAGAAGCATAGTGTGAATGAGAGAATACAAAAAAAAACCAATATAAGCTTCGGAACGGGTTGGGTTTAGCCACGGCAGAGGCAGAGGCAAAGAAACGGCAGAGGCAGAGGCCGCACCCTGCACAAAGCAGAGTGTGAATGAGAGAATGTGAAAAAAAACAAATATAAGCTGCCGGACGGGGTGGGTTTAGCCACTGCAAATTAATTTCTACATTCTGGCTATTATAATGGTACAATCGGATTCCAATTTGGTGATCTGATAGAAAGGGTCCTTCCCTACGGAATGGCGTTTTGTTTTATCTTCAAAATTTTAGGTTTGGGAGGTTTTCGCCCTTTTACGGGGGCGGAAGTAGTCGGGGCTCATTTTTTATATACTCTTGTAACAGTGTGAGCATACAGAAGTCTGGATGCAAAATTTGGTGGCTCTAGCTTTTATGGTCTCTGAGATCCATGCGCTCAACAAGACGGACGGACAGACAGGCACACAGACATAGGCTAGGCTTGATGCTGATCAAGAATATATATACTTTATGGGCTCGGGTTCCGGCTGTGCGTTACATACAACCGTTATTCCCCACAAACACAATATACCCTATTTACTCTTCAAGTACCGGGTATAACAAATTATTATCAAACCCTTTCTAAGCCCCATATGTTTTATAAAAAGTTGGTCTGGATCGAAGCGACAAAATCGTGTCGAGTAGTGTTATCACAAAAAAAAATAAAATGTATCCTCCTGCGAGAATATCTCCCCGCCCAGTGCACGACGACTGTGTCTTGGCCAACATTAATGGTAATTAATGCAGTTGATTACACACACACACCAGCGAATATATGATGATTCCTACACACAGAACACACACATCTATAGAATAATTAATCAACACTTTTGCATTTACATTGATCCGAACTAGAGCCATAAGTTGTTAATAATAGTTTAAAAAACACTATTTTTAAGGAACAAAAAAAACAAAACGAATACTAGTTAAAACTAGTTGCATATAATGTACAATTTATGTAGTCAAGGCCAATAAGTACATTAATACTAGTATATACATAATATATGTATATGAATTGAGGCAAACATATATCTATTGCGATACATATGGGCAATTATTGGATAGCGATTAATAATTGTTTTTTAAAACCTACCGTAGAGAACATTGCACAGAACTAACAGCAGAACTAGAACAACAAGTTTTTGCCTACTTTTTGCGGGCCGGCAATTTTTAACAAACACAAAAACTCAACGATTCAGACATCATACATACATACATATATATATATATATATATAAGTACATATCATTTTTGGGCAAAGGATAAACAAAAGAGTAAGGATATATTAAAATTGAATAGTTATCAAAAAAATAGTGAAATGCATAATCGTGTCGCACACAGAAACAGACACCACGAGACACACCACTAACTCCCAAACAATTCAAAGCGATGCGAAATAAAAAACAAGATAAACGAGAAGGGACGTGTGAGACGCATCTTACGCGTCACAACTTTTTTACCCGGTACTCAGTACTACCTTAGCGGTTTTTGTACCCTAGCGGTTTTTTTCAAATTTTAAATATTTTCTTCATCTCACACTCTTTAGCTTTTGAAACAAACTTGATTCAGTGTGATATTACACAAGTTTTCACACAAACTTTGGTGACTCCAGCTCTTATAGTCTCTGAAAACAAGGCGTCAAACAAGACGGACGGACAGACAGACGGACATATAGTCAGACAGTCAGATATAGACTCGGCTATTGATGCTGATTGAGAATATATATATATATACTTTGTGGGGTCGGAAAGGTTTCCTTCTGTCCGTTACATACATCCATACATACACATACAATTCCATTTTCTTCACCACAAAAACATACCCTATTCACTCTTCGAGTACCGGGTATAAAGAGTAAAACAGAGAGAAGACAACCCAAAGGTAGAGGTTTATTATGGAGGGTTTTACCGACGTTTTTATGCGTTTCATTTTTTACGTAGCATTTATTTCGAGCGTGTATTCCCCTCGTTTTTTTCACTTTGGTTACCCAATGACAATCGTGATACTAATTGTAGTTGTTTACACGACGATGATGCAAAATGCACAAGTATAATAATAATAATAATATTAATGATATTAAATAAATACATTATTGAGTGGTAATTAAAATACGGCCAGAAAACACAGACACCGAGAGGCACAGACCCACACACAAAAAGCTGCTGGTAATGAATTATTTTTTTAAGCTGAAATTTCTTTCAAAAAATTAAAACAATAAAAGACATTAGTTTCTATAAAAAAATATTGTACATACATACATAATACATACGGGTACCATATAGCAAATGGAATGGAATTTTCATTATGTTTATTCATTCAATTTTTCGTTATTTTTTTATGCTTACAAATAATCTGCAGCAGCTATAAAATACAAAAAACAAAAAACAAAAGTAAAAAAAAACAGGAGAATGCAAATTAAAGTAGTAAAAACTCGATACAGCAAATAAATATCGAATACTGAATGAAAAAACTGAATATGAAATAAATATAACCAAAAAATTCTAGAAATATTAACCCTTTGTGTTTCAAGTTAATGGAAAATGTTTGTGGTTATGGATATGGTTATGGTATCGGTCGCGGTTTGCTCACTGAAAATTTCATCCACATGTAACCCAGGGGTACTTTTTTTCCATCTCCTTCCTCCTGCCAATAAGGATTACGACTGCTCCGACCACGTCGCTCCTGCAGGTGTTGACCCTTTTACACATTTAAGTGTGAATCTTCATTCCGTGCGAAATAAGGATTACGAGGTTGCCTAAGGTGTTACGCGGCGGCACTACCCTAAAACTACCCCAGCGCTGTCTTAAACCCATAGAAAGAAATCATGGAACCAGGAAAGCAGCAGGCAATCCTTATCCACGTACACGTACATTTTACCGAGTGTGGCAGGGTCAGGAGCAGGGGCAAAGGTTTTGGAACTGTAGAACCCCGGACCAGACCAGACCATAATTGGATTAACGGCGGTCCAAAGTGTTGCAATGAAGGCATTCCTTTGGCTACTAGATCCTGTATGTTCTGTCTGTGCTCCCTGACCCACTGCAGCTGGCATTCTGCCTTCCTGCCTGCGAGCCAGCTTCTGCAATCGGTGGATACTCTTTGTCCCGGAATTGATTAGTAAGTGAGTTGAAACAATTTAAAGTTTCTCTGATGGGCTTGTGGCAGCAAGGAATGTAAGTGCGTGGAATGCACTAAAAAAATGCATATATTAAAAGTGGAGCTTCTGTGTGAGAAAGCGATTTCAATTAAACATTTTATAGACAACTCTTAAATTTTCCTTTAACTTGTAGAACGTGACTTTTTTAGTTAGGTAGGAAGTATCTTTCTTACAGTATATACGTAATAATAAACGTAAACTTTATCTCATTGCTAAAAATGATAATAGAAATTTGGTGCCTCTGGGAATCATTTTCGAAATTCCCGTCGAAACATCTACATACATAAATAATCCCAAACTCTGAAGTCCCTTTGAGGGTATTTCCAGACTCGTCAAGTCCGCATTTTCCTCTTTTTGCAGTCCTTTCTTGTGTCTGTTTGGCAGCTTTCTTTTTTTTTTTTGCTTTTTTTCTCCGGTGCTCGAAGAGTAAATAGGGGATATTGTATTTGTGATAATTGCTTGATCAGCATCAGTCTATGTCTGTCTGTCCGTCCGTGCAAAGGTCTTGATGAGCGCCTGGATATCAGAGAGTATAAAAGCTATAGCAACCAAATTTTTCATAGGCACTGTGTATTTAAAAATTTCGCCCGCCCTAACAAGAAAATCTTCAACAAATTAGAAGATAGGAGAAAACTAAAAACCGGAAAACTAGATATCAGATGTAGAAACAATGTAAAATGAAATCTTCCAAAAAATCATTAGTTTAAATATATTCATATATTCAAATACAATTCATAATGCGAGCTACAGAAACACGAATCATGCTCTTAATCATCAACAACCAAACCAATTGAACCTTTCAACCGATCTTCGACAAAAAATACAAAATAAAAGGAATCTGCGAAAACGCTGGCAAGAAACTCACTACCCTGCTGACAAAAGATTATACAACAAGGCTGCATCTGAGCTTAGACAACTGCTGTCGAACTTACGCAATGAATCTCTAGCTGCGTATCTGAGAAACTTAGACCCTAATTCAAGCAACAATGAATACAACCTATGGAGGGCGACTAAATACCTAAAGAAACCAGCTAAAAGAAACATAAATATTCGCAAAAACAACGAAACTTGGTGTAGGTCTAATAATGAACAAGCGGAAGCATTTGCACAACATCTGCACTCTGTGTTTCAGCCAAACGATATAAATAATTATACAACAGAGACTGAAGTAGAAGAATTCCTTGAGTCACCCTGCCAAATGAGCTTGCCTATTAAAAGCATTAAATATGAAGAAGTTGTGACAGAAATCAAATGCTTGAACAATAAAAAAGCACCAGGCCCTGATAAAATAGACGGTATCACCCTAAAAAGTTTACCACCAAAATGCATTCGGTTTCTCACTCTTATATATAACGCGATTCTCAGACTAGACCACTTTCCAAGTCAATGGAAATGTGCAGAGATCGTTATGATCCTAAAACCAAACAAAATAGAAACGGAATTGACATCATACCGTCCCATTAGTCTGTTGACAATTTTCTCGAAAGTGTTTGAAAAAATACTATTGAAGAGAATGTTACCAATTTTAGACGAACTTTCCATCATTCCTGAATACCAATTCGGATTCAGGAGGGGTCATGGGACCCCTGAGCAATGTCACAGGGTTATTAATGATATAGTTTCGGCATTTGAAAACAAAAAATACTGCACTGCTGCATTTCTTGATGTTCAACAAGCGTTCGATCGAGTCTGGCACAAAGGTTTGTTGTACAAGATAAAGAAATGGCTACCTGCTCCGTACTATTTATTAATCAAATCATATCTGGCTAGAAGATGCTTTTACGTGCAGCAGAAAACCGATAGTTCATCACTACTTCTCATCAACTCAGGCGTCCCACAAGGAAGCGTATTGGGACCAATTCTCTACACCCTATATACGGCCGACATGCCAGTTACAAACAACTGCACTGTTGCAACATATGCTGATGATACAGCCGTTTTAGCCACAAGCACATCTATAAATGAAGCTTCTGAACTCCTGCAGAGTGAGCTAAGCCTAATTGAAGACTGGTTCCTTCGATGGAAAATTAGAATAAACTCCCTGAAATCCGCCCAAATAACGTTTTCATTAAGACCAGGTAACTGCCCAAATGTTACACTTAACGGCTCACCAATTCCACAAAGTACCTGTGTGAAGTATCTCGGCTTGCATCTCGACCGCAGATTAACATGGAAAAACCACATTAAAGCAAAATGTCAACAACTTAGACTTAAAACACTAAAAATGTCCTGGCTGATAAGTCGAAAATCAGAAACCACTTTGGAAAACAAAATTCGCCTCTACAAATCCATACTGAAGCCTGTTTGGACCTACGCTATACAGCNTTTTACGTGCAGCAGAAAACCGATAGTTCATCACTACTTCTCATCAACTCAGGCGTCCCACAAGGAAGCGTATTGGGACCAATTCTCTACACCCTATATACGGCCGACATGCCAGTTACAAACAACTGCACTGTTGCAACATATGCTGATGATACAGCCGTTTTAGCCACAAGCACATCTATAAATGAAGCTTCTGAACTCCTGCAGAGTGAGCTAAGCCTAATTGAAGACTGGTTCCTTCGATGGAAAATTAGAATAAACTCCCTGAAATCCGCCCAAATAACGTTTTCATTAAGACCAGGTAACTGCCCAAATGTTACACTTAACGGCTCACCAATTCCACAAAGTACCTGTGTGAAGTATCTCGGCTTGCATCTCGACCGCAGATTAACATGGAAAAACCACATTAAAGCAAAATGTCAACAACTTAGACTTAAAACACTAAAAATGTCCTGGCTGATAAGTCGAAAATCAGAAACCACTTTGGAAAACAAAATTCGCCTCTACAAATCCATCCTGAAGCCTGTTTGGACCTACGCTATACAGCTTTGGGGAACTGCTAGCAACTCAAATATTGAGATACTTCAGCGTTACCAATCAAAAACTTTGCGACAAATTGTCAATGCTCCGTTTTACGTATCTAATGCAAACATCCACAAAGATCTGAATATTCCAACCATTAAAGAAGAAATAAAGAAAACCAGTAAGAAATACATCGACAGACTCCACAACCACGAAAATAATTTAGCCTTAAGTCTATTAGACAATAGCCTAACAGTAAGAAGACTGAAAAGATACCACATTCTCGATATCCCTGATAGATAAATTTAACAAACTAAAAAGATGTTATATATAATAGCAGGGCTCATTGGAAAACTGCTATTTCTGTTAATTGAATATTAATTATACAATTTACTTATTGTTTAAAAACAGATTGTAAATATAAAGAGAGAGAAAAAAAAAAAAAAAAAAAATTTATGTGTAACACTAAGCTTACTGAGTACTGGGTATAAAAGTTGTCCCTACTCGTTTTTTTTAGGTGAAACCGTTCAGTGCTTTTAAGGCTTTTCTCATCTCCCACTCGCGTGAGGAGTAGTGTGTGGTCGCGAGACTTTTGTATGTGTGTTATGTGGGTTTGGTTGTTGCAGAGTCTCTTTATGGTGCACGGACGGAAAGACTCTCTTTCAACCCGTTGCCGGAGATTGCATGTCGATGCGACTTAATTGCATTTCAGATAGCGCTGCCAACGAGCTCTTTGCCCATGTTTGCACCAAAACACACCGTTCTCCATGAGCATTTCTCCGCACGGCTTTCTCTGCGAGGATGTCCCCTGCCTCTCTCACAAGAGAATGCCTTTCTCCGTGTGCATTTATTTTATAGACTTTCTCCCGTGTTCAGCGGAAGGAAGCGGAGCTAAGTACAAGTTGTCGATGAGGGAGACTTCCATTAAGACTGCTACTGGTGTTTTTTTGTTGCCTTACCCCTAACACATATCGGTATTGTTTAAGCCACATCTCAGTCCCAGAACGCGAAAGGAATGAACATCTCGAGAGGGGAGCTCCATTAAGAGTTTCTGAAATTGAATAGCCACCAAGGAACCAGCACCAAGAAACCCGAGTGTAGCTAAATCTTAAGTTTAGCTACATGGCGCACTATGGCCACATGTATTTACTGGATTTACTGGGGTTGATTAAGTGGAGTGTATGCACTTGACTGTCAAAGCTGTCGACGAGCAGGTAAATCCAAATCCACCCAATTTTCCTGGCACTTATCGACGCCACTCGCCATTACTAATGCAGATATGCCAACTATCGGAGAATGTGGTTTGCGTTCTGGTTGGTGGGAGGGAGGGGGTACAGGCGCTCGTATAGCCCGGATGGTAGAAGCGTCAAAAACCGCCGACAAATCTGCTGCACGGACAACAACTCCACAACTTTCGCCCAGCTGCCATGCTACTCTACCCGTACTGCCAAAAGAAGTCATGGAAGAGGGACCAGGCCAGACCGATGGACAGGAAAAAACACGGTGTAGTACAGGTTGGACGGATTAGGACGGACAGAACGGAACGGGACGGGAGGCGGCCTCCCGTCGAGCCAGTGGGAAAACTAACAGAGCGCTTATTTTAACGAAGTTACAACAACTTTTGCAATACAAACAGTAATGCTAGGGCGGTTCACACTCGGCACAACGGCAATAGCACAGAACACAGAAACAGCTACAGCTACAGCAACAGCCACGCTTGCCGTGCACCCAGAGCTTCTACTGAAAGTTTGCAGCTGCAGTTGATATTGTAGAAAAAATACAAGAATTCCTAGCAAAACGGAGATGCTCTTTTGCCAGAAAAGTAAGGGAAGGAGTTCCTTGCAGCGTGGAAGTTAAAGATGTTTTTTTTTTCTATGGCAGAAGGTTTTTTTAAGAATTTTGAAAAGCAGAAGCAGAGTGTGAATGAGAGAATGTGCAAAGAACAACAAAAGCTGCGGGACAGTGTGGGTTTAGCCACTGCAAATTAATTTCGTCATTCTGGCTATAATACTGTTCCAATCGGATCCCAAATTGGTGATCCGATAGATATGGCCATTCCCTACGGAATGGCGTTTTTAGTTTTATTTTATCTTCAAAATTGTAGATTTTGGAGGTTTTCGACTTTTTGCGGGGGCGGAAGGGGGAGTGGCTAATTTTTTAAATGCACTTGTAATATTGTGAGCATACAGCAGTCTGGAGCCAAAATTTGGTGGCTCTAGCTGTTATAGTCTCTGAGAACTAGGCGACAAACAAGACGGACAGACAGACATGGCTCTATCGACTCGTCTATTGATGCTGACCAAGAATATATATACTTTATGGGGTCGGAAACGCTTCCTTCTATTCGTTACATACAACCCTTATTCCACACAAATACAATATACCCTATTTACTCTTCGAGTACCGGCTATAAAAACTATGCACAGAGAAAGAGCATTCAGCAAATCAAACCAACGTATGTTGCTAGCCGTTTGAGATCCTTTAGAGCATCGGCTGGTGGTAAGGGAAGGGAGCCAAACGGTTCATTCCACTGCCACAGAGGTGGCAAATACTATGCCTGGGAATGGGAATAGGATGGGCGTACTACTGCGCCCATCGGAGTGAAGTGGAGCTGTGCACCACTAGAAACTTTACGACTTTCTCGTAACTTTACCGTGGGGAGCATTAGTTGATTTTCACATAAAGACACAATAACACACATACCGACGTGTCATACATGTGTGTGTGTGTGTGTTTTTTTTGTATTCATTTGTTTATTCCTTCTAATTAATTATCTAGCTTTAATAATACTTTAAATATAATAATAATAATACTTCTTACACTAGTGGGTATACTCATAATGAGGGCCGTATTTGCTAGTGGGAGTGGGCGCCCGTCGCGCGCGGTACTGCCGCAAAGCATTGCTTCGCACGCTCGAAGGCTCCTACTCCGTCTCCTGAGCGTTCGCATAACGCTCGAGGCGAACTCTGCGGCCGCTTCCCATGTCCTTGGCTCGGTCAGCATAATCCGCACCAAGGTCTCGGAGGAGATCCTGGCGCCTACTACTGTCTCCATGCGGTGACGCTCGTGGTCAAACCGGTGGCATTCGAAGAGGACGTGCTGTGCAAACTCCACTATGCCGGTGCCGCACTCTGGGCACCAGTCCTCCGTCTCGTGGCCAAAGCGCTTGAGGTAGCTGCGGAAGCAGCCATGACCGCTAAGCGCTTGGGTGAAGTGTGTGTGTGTGTGTGTGTGCTTGCTGACCGAACCACACTGAAGAGTAAAAAGAATCCTTTTAACCAAGTGATATGCACTAAACAATGGTTCACTGCTGCAGTTTTCATACCCTTCAAGCTGAGGGCATAGCGATGTTAAAGTGATGTTGGGACAGCCAAGTAAATTAAGCTATAAAAAGTACATATGTATAGACCACACCCAATTTAAAATCGTATTTGAGAAGAACTAATTCCTCTTGTTTAAAGTAGTCAAGCAACTTAATTCCGATTGCTGATTCCTTTCTCACTTTTTATATAACTTCTAGCTAGCGTATTTAATCTATCTGTGGGATAAAAACTATAGATACAAATGTGTCAATGCTATCTGTATCGGTAATTTTGTATGGCTTGTGATTGGTTGTTAAGTAACTAATTTAAATCTATCAAACACACTTCATTTAAAAGGAAGCTAATACGAATATATGCTGCATTTTCAGCTATGAAATTAGCAAGTAGATTCTACATTTCGGTTCCGGCTTCATCGACGAAATTCAGAGCTTCTGACAGCCGAAGTTGTTGTTTTATATACATTCGGGATAGAGATAATGAAGATCCCCAGAACAACGACCAAATTGTCAACGGCGCACATACAATATTATTTGATAAAAAAAACTCAAATACATTTTTCAGCCTCTGGTGCTTTTGACAAAGGAGTTACAAATATCCACAGCGGAAATTCATTATCAGAAATTTTGACTTTCGAAATATAACTAGAAATCTATTGTGGTTTTTGCAAAACTCCAAACCACATATAACCAAATCTATGTGCAAGCGGGTTAAAGCCTAATCGTTTCAGGTATCGATGATTCCACTTATGTTTAGAGTATTTGCTATCTTACAAAGAACCATCCTCAACCCCATCCATTTCCGATAACGGTATTTCGGCTAAGCAAATCAAAACTAATTCATAAATGATTAGCTCGCTGGTCGACTACTCTGATTAAAACAAATAGGCAAGAAGGAGACGAAGGAGGACTGGTGGGGGATGGGGTTGGTGGGTTCGATACCATTAATGGGGTCCCTCGAGGGCTCTGGCTCAAATCAGTTGGCAAATGCACACATGACTGAGCAATGCAGATGCGGCAAGGACAGTGGGTGAGTGGAGAGTGGAAAGCAGAGAGCCCTTCTCTGTGCTGCTCAAAGAGATAAAAGAGAGGACGCATTGGGTGTGAATGTTGATGATGGTGGTACTCTCAGTGTGGCCATGGATGGGGGCACCTGGTTAGAGCTGGCGCAGGCTCTTGCAGAGGCTTCCCGACCAGAGAGCAATGATGTGATTGATGAGTGGAAATTCCTACAGTTGATTTGATGAAACGTCGTTTAAAGCGGATTTTAAATCACTATTTTAACTCAATTATAAAACTATTATAAAGCAAAGAGCTGGGAGCTTGTTTGATTTGTAAAGTAAAGTAAAGACTTAACTATTGTAATTGGAACTCCTTTAAGTTTTCCAATATCTTGTTGTATATCGTTATCTTTGTTTAGTATTTGAATAGCCATTACTTTTAGTATCTCCGCAACATAAATACCTTCCCAAAACCAAATGTTATTTTCGCTGCCATGTGACCTATCACTAATCACTGTATTCCAATCGATATTGCTGCTCAGTTTACAGGACCGTGAGCATTCATCGATGCCCTTTGCTTAGTTTAATATCGGAACTAATCAAGTACGGGGCACACATACGCATATGCAAGTGCCTTCCTTTGCCAAACCATTCCATTTCGCTCCTCTACATTTCAATAACGTACATAACGTACGGCCGTTACATTTTCGTGAAGCCGTTCCTCAGCTACGAGTGTAGATATTGTGCGACGGTAACGACAGCCCCAACAGAAAACGGCAATAGCATGGACTACTCCGAGTCTGACTCCCTGCTCCTGATTCATATGTAGTTGCAGAGCAGAGCAGAGCTAAATCCGGAGCAGAGCTAAATCCGGAGCAGAAGCAGGAGCGGGTCCTGTCCCACCGCCAATCCCTCCCAATTATTCATCCTAAGAGTGGTGGACACACCCACCAAATGACCAACTTGATAGAGCTAGCTGCTCATTAAAATAGAATCTAATCGGCTTTTGATTTTACAAGTCCTTTTCACAAAGTTTTCGGTGGCTGCCGCTTTTCGTATCGCATCGTATCGATGTATGTATGACTATATATGTATGTGTATCCAGTACCTGTAGATGGATGGATGGAGCGACACCAGCTAGAGCCGGTTTGCCAGAGTGTCTGACGCTGCACTATGGTCCCAATGACCACTTTTCGTGTCCTTAATTAATAATTCGAGAACGAATCCAGATTTTTGGATTTAGTTTTTTGATATTAGTTAAGAATATCAAGGGGTCTGTTTTTTGAGAAAATGGGCGTGGCACCGCCTTTTTTTAAGGAAAAATTTGTTTTTATTTTTTTTTTCTCAAAATGTTAGAAGCAAAAAAAGGATGGGAATATGTTAAGCAGTACAAGGTTCTATAAAAAAGCCTAATCACGAATTAAAACTGCTTTAAAATCCAAGATAATCGAATTTTTTGTCCCACGAAGCATTCTCCATAGGAGTTTTCATTATACAAGAATATTACACTGGATATCAAACTCTAGCCCTCCAAAATAGCTAGTGACTAATACTGTAGCTTAAATGTTCTATGGCTCTATGTAATATGGCACCCTAATTCACAATTTTCTTCTTCATTGTGTTCCAAACGGCAAAAAAACATTGAAGTTTCTCATTTGAGGTTATGATCTATAAATGCAAATTGTAAGAGTTGTGGTCAAATGTGGCATTTCCGACTATATACATTTTAACAATCATGTATTGCTCTACGACACACAATAGGTTTCAAAGTGGGACTAGGTGGCACTCTATTAAAAAATTGTTTTTCAAAAATTAGTTTTTACTACGAACTGATACATATTGAAGGCCTCACTTTAACATACAATTACGAAGTCATCGCCAACTACTAGATATTGTTCGTATTACAAAACAAGTATTAAAAAGCCTACTGAATAAAATGCATCATAAAAATTGGATCATTTAATCGTATTTTTCAATTTATGAGATATTTAAAACAGCAATAAAATTGGCATTTTTTTCACTGCACATGCTGCGCAATAATGATTGCTGGGTTCCACAGCTGATTTTGCGATGGTGGCGCCATCTTTGCAAATTTCTGGTACGCAACTTTGATGGTCACTCTTTTTCTAATACAGAGCGCCAAAAACCACGTCTTGGTTTTAACTTTTAAAAATTACCTTTTTTCCAAGAAAAGTGGTCATTGGGACCATAGCGCGCTGGCTGGGCTGCCTCCCTCCCTCCAATTTTCTCCCTTCGAACTTGGTTGCCATTTTGCACTCGTCATAAGTATGCAATATCCGTTTCCGTTCGTTACGTTTGTTACCAAGGCTCGAACTTGACTCAACGGGGTAGGGGTAGGGGTAGGGGTAGGGGACTTGGCAGGTGCCAACAAACCAACAAACGAGAGAAACGAGCATGAGTCAGAGTGCAATTTGTATAGAATCACACAGAGCAACGCGAGGGTTTCTGGAAGTGTTCTCGAAGAGTTATTGATGAGAGAGTGCAGAAAAGTGTGGAAGGAAAGTTGGTTTTATTTATAAATGTATTTCTTTAGATTTGTTTTGTAGTTAGGTAAAAAAGTGTGGTTGGCAGAGCGAAGAAACTCCAAGCCAATCGAAGTATCTTTTATTTCCTGTAACTTTATGCCCTTATTCACACCCCCAACCTTGTCCATCATCCAACACCAGCAGAGAGCCCTGGGTCAGAAAGTTGGCAAATAGATTTACAATCATCATTCTTCCTTGAAGTTCACACATGAAGTCTTTGTGTTCTCAACATAATTTTCAAAGCCATTTGCGACTTAAGTGTGGAAGAAGAGTTATTTTTATATTTCTTGATTTTTATTTTTTTTGTAGTATTGGAAGCCCCAGAGCAAAAAATTATTTCCAGTTCCTTAGGAAAGTCGATTACTTACTTTTTTGGCTCATCTCTCTCTCATCCATGTACAGATACACATATATCCATACATTAAGCCTTTTTTGGCCTATGGCACCAAATAATGTCCAGGAAGTGATAATATCAAGCTCTCGAGTGCACTCCAAATGCGGCCCTGCCAAAGTCGGACCACTCTTCCAATCCCCTCCCCACCGCTGTGCTCTGCCTTATGCTCTATGCTCCCCCTTCTACTTTCCTCCCTCCTCTAAGTACTTTCCTCGCTGTGCATTCAATTGGAAGCTCTAAAGCTCTGTCTGAATGTGAGCGGGAGCGGGAGGAAAGGTATGGAAGAGTAGCTGTGTGTGTCTCTGTAGTGTTTGAGCCTTTGCTGCTTTTAAGCAGCTTCGTCGTCGCTTTATCGTACATCAGACATTTTATTATGCCACGCCCCCAAACTCCCCGACCGGCCTGTGTCCTCCCAGAATCCCACCGAGGCTGTCACTTTCCTACTCTTCTCCCCCCCTCTTCAATATGGCAATGGCAATTGCAAAACGGAAATTGCCGTCTGTCTGGATTGATTTTCTGACCTGCATTCAGTTTATTACGCCAAGTGATTTTCTGATTGATTTGTCACCTCTTGACACTGGACCCCCTTTTGAGACCCGCACACACAATTGAAGGGATTCCCGCATTTTTCTACAGAAGCGGGCACTCCCCTCTTCGCCATTTCTACTTTGCCCTGCTTGGCGGTTGGGAGTGGTGTGGTGTGGAGTGGTATTCGGTGGTGTCGGTGGGCCACAAAACTAGTTAACGCAATGTTAATTAAAATTTAATAGCTTCGCCATATAATTACGTAAAAATATTAAAATATCTCTTATTTATTAGAGGGAAACGAGTCCGAGTCGAGGGCCCTCGGTGCTCGGTACTCGGTGCTTGGGGCCCAGAGCCCACAGTTAACTCGCGCAGCTGAGTCAAAAGTGGAGCTTCACCCATCCCATTAAAGTCCATCTCTCTGTTTCATTTTTGTCAAACAGCAAACAGGGCTCAGCCCTATGCCATCTGGTATGCATTATACATTAACTATTTAAAATGTCAGAGCAACATCTAGGCGGGATGATACTGATGAGAACGGAAGAAGAAACCTTTGTGTGGGCGGATGACAGTTGTAATAATAAGGAGACGTTTAGCAAAATCTTTAATAATTTCATCTCAATTCGTTTCTCTTTTTCTCGTCTGTTGACTTCGATTTCACTTCATGTTGATACTTTAAACGAGAAGGGACGCTTCTCAAGCGTCTCACTGCGCGAAGCAGAGTGTGAATGAGAGAATGTGCAAAAAAAAACAAAAACTGCGGGACAGTGTGGGTTTAGCCACTGCAAATTAATTTCTTCATTCTGGCTATAATGATGATCCAATCGGATCCCAATTTGGCGATCTTATAGATATGGTCCTTCCCTACGGAATGGAGTTTTTAGTTTTCTTTTATCTTCCACATCGTAGGTTTGGGAGGGTTTCGCCCTTTTGCGGGGGCGGAAGGGGGCGGGGCTAATTTTTTAAATACACTTGTAACAGTGTAAGTATACAGCACTCTGGATGCAAAATTTGGTGACTCTAGCTTTTATAGTCTCTGAGATCCAGGCACTTAACAAGACGAACGGACAGAAGGACAGACGGACGGACAGACAGACACGGCTCAATCGACTAGGCTATTGATGCTGATCAAGAATATATATACATTATGGGGTCGGAAACTTTTCCTTCTGTGTGTTACATACATCCACTTTGTGCATAAATACAATATACCCTATTTACTCTTCGAGTACCGGGTATAAAAATAATGTAAGGTACTTGCAACAAATTTAAATGTACGTTTTCTTTTTTTTGTTATGTTATTTAATCACTATAGCGAAATTGGTTGGTCGCAGACGATGAGTCCGCATTGACCAGGTACTTCAGTTTATGTTGAATATTGAAAATTTTGAACTCAAAAAAGAGTTGTTTGCCGAACGAGAAATTTACATTTTCACAAGTTTTGTTCGATTTTGTTTAAGTTTTATGTTCTGGTAGATTACTTTTGTATGTTGTATATTGTATCCCCTTTGATTCCTTATAAAGTAAGATTTCCCCATCAAACAATAATTCCTCTGCTAAGACTCCAAATTTTGTTAATTATTCGGACATCCCTGGCGAAACACACACCGCATGTGAGTTTTATGACCGGCTCAAAGTTAGCTTGGCGTGAAGAAGAGACTGAACGATGACGATGACAGGAAGAGGAGAGGTGGCACGACTGCAGGGATATATAAATATGCACATGAACTGACTGACTTTGGGGGCGGGTTCGGGTGACAGCAGCTGATACCGGAACAATGACAAGGAAGAGACCATGCTTTCGCTTCGACCGCTGGCATTGGGTTTGCTCAGGTAACTGGTACAGTCTCCATGGTGTCACCGCCACAGTACTCATGCTCGGTTCCGCACTTGTTCTCGCTCGGTCTGTCGTTCCTTCCTCATCATAACGCCAAACGAAATGAGGTTAATTAATGAATTGTTAATATAATTTGCGACCACACGTCGCCACATTTGCACTTACTCTTACAGAGGGCGGCGGCCAGCCGCCTGGCTGCTGCCTGCAAGCCTCCTGATGCTCCTGCCACATGCCACAAAATGTGCACACAGTTGCAGCAACGGTCTCGCTCTGCGCCTTGGCAGCTGCAACATGATATTATTATGAGGTGCACCGGTATGAAATGGGGCCTGGAATGGCATGGAACGGTATGGGGCCTTTGGATGAGGTTGGTCCAGAGAGATGGCTTTTTTTCTGCCCGAGCGTCAGCTGCAATCCAATTTCTAGCTTGAACAATGTGAGAGAGTATGTGTGTCTGTGCGAGTGCTTTATTATTTTACCAGCACATGGCTACACACACACACTCTCGCTCGAAGAGACTTCCCTATGAGTATATGTATGTGTGTGAACAGCTCATTATTATTAAAATTTGTAGAATTTTTGGGTTGCAACTAAGCTGCATATAAATTCAGCTACTTGCCACTGCCACACTTCTCAGAGCAACGCCCGCAGCCCCCACCCGTGTTGTGTTAAAGGATGTCGGAGCTCTCTTGCCTTCCTCTCCCCGTATCTTCATAATTCAAAGGCGCAACCACTATTTGACAATTTGCTGCAAGGATGTGAAGATGTGAAGAGCGCCAAGGCAGCAAACAGCAGCTGCTCCGACACTCCAACGGAGGCAAAAGACGGTGAAGATTTTCGGTACTTTTTCATAGACATATAATTCAGTGAAAAAGTTTAGTAAATTTTCCATTTTCCAGTGGGTAGGATGGGATGCCTTTTGGCATAAGAGAAAAAGCAGATTACTTCGGCACCAAGCTCAGGGTCGCCTCCGCACTAAGGCAAAACTTAATGGGTGGCAATCTATTTTTAACGAGAAGGGACGTGTGGGATGCTTGTTACGCGTCACAACTTTTATACCCTGCGCTCAGGACTACATCTGCACCTTAGCGGTGTTTTGTCGAATTTTAAATTTTTTCTTCATCTGTCATCTACATCTACAACACTTCTCACACCAACACGCTCCGTTAGCTCGCCGCCCTTCCCTAGACCCACATACTGCAGACTCGCGGCAGAGGAAGAGGCAGCGACCGCGCACAAAAAAAAAAACAAATAAAAGCTGCGGGACGGGGTGGGTTAAAAGTCTTCAGAGTCAGGGGCAGAGGGAGGGCAGAGGCAGGGGCCGAGTGAAGCAGAAGCAGAGTGTGAATGAGAGAATGTTAAAAGAACAACAAAAGCTGCGGGACAGGGTGGGTTTAGCCACTGCAAATTAATTTATTCATTCTGGCTATAATAATGTTCCAATCGGATCCCAATTTGGTGATCCGATAGATATTGCCATTCCCTACGGAATGGCGTTTTTTGTTTTATTTTATCTTCAAAATTGTAGATTTGGGAGGTTTTCGGTTTTTTGCGGAGGCGAAAGGGGGCGTGGCTCATTTTTGAAATACACTGGTTGCAGTGTGAGCATATAGCAGTATGGATGCAAAATTTGGTGTCTCTAGCTTTTATAGTCTCTGAGAACTAGGCGACAAACAAGACGGACAGACGGACAGACAGACATGGCTCTATCGACTCGTCTATTGATGCTGATCAAGAATATATATACTTTATGGGGTCGGAAACGTTTCCTTCTGTGCGTTACATACAACCGTTATTCCCAACAAATACAATATACCCTATTTACTCTTTGAGTACCGGGTATAAAAAGTACATTGTTTCCTGCATATTGATATCCCAGAAAGTATCCCAGTGTTTACTTAAGAGATTAGCTGGGGGAAAGTTGATGTGTTTCTTGCAAATTTTCGTGCATTCTCCGAATTTGTTCTGATTTCGAACTCTGCATGAAATCGAAAGATAAAGTATTCAAGTCAAACAAAACATTTTTAGTGTACACTCAATTTTTATTTCAATAGTTTATGCTCTACATTCTTTATACCCGGTACTGGAAGAGTAAAATGGTATATTTTATTTGTAGTCAATGTGGAGCAATGTGCGTAACGCACAAGTCTATGTCTGTCTGTCTGTCTGCCCGCCTGTCCGTCCGTCTGGATGAGCGCCTGGATATCAAAGACCATAAGGACTAGAGCTCCCAACTGTTGTGTTATATTACACTGTTACAAGTTTATATCAAAATCTCGCCCCGCTTCCTTCCGCCCCCACAAAAGTCTCCCACACCCAATATTCTGAAGATAAAATAATGGGGAAAAGGCCCGATTTGTTTGCAACAATCCAAAAAATGAAGCTAGACCTCTACAAATTGGCACGAATGTTACACTAAAGTAGAATTTAGTCATTTGGACCTAGCCTACATACTGGAACCCATTTACGCCGAATTTATTATAAAACATTTTTTTCAAACGATTAGTTACGGTTAAAGATCCTTTAAAACATTTAGGAACTTTGAAAAAAAATATTTGATTGACTGATTGAATGATTGATTGGTTAAATGTAATCAGCATGAGTGAACACATAAATCTGAAATATTTAAGATATTCCGAAAAGGGGAAAAGATGTGCAAAATTCATCAACACCACATGATTATATAATAATTGTTTAATAATATTGTAATAAGCCTGCATTCTTTGATGTCGTTATAATGAATTTATCTTTATTGTAAAATTGCACTTATGTTTATACCAAAATAAAGAGGGCGAGTTGCCCCATGCAGGTGTCACATTAGCGTAGGAGTTTAGCACTCCGAATTATACGTCGCATGGTCAATATGCTGACGTTATAATTCGGACGGCGGCAGTTTTTCCTAATGCCAAATGGATCGCCTTTCGCCATTGCTTTTGATTTCAATTTGCAGGTGTCATCTTAGCGTGGGAAATTATTATATGTTTATGTAGAAATTCGACTTTAGGGTTGTAAGGAATCTTTCTGGCTGGGGAACATCTCTCAGTCACGCCAGGGTCGAAATTACTGCAAAATTTATAATTTTTCCGGTTTCCGGATTCCGGCAAAGGAAAAAGGGTTCAATATTGGACACTGTTGGACGATAAGGGAAGGGGAAGGAATACTCGAGGACGTCAGTCAACGTCTGCAAAGGCCAAGACTATCGTCGGACGGCGCTTTGGGGACCCGTGCATCGACTCAATACTACTAAAGAACACCTGGAAAACTACCACTACGATGTATAATGAAGATGTACGATACCCACGATACCCTCAGCACCATAATAGTATCACGCGGAACATTTGTCTGCAACTAAATTCTTTATTTTCAACTTTTACCCTGCCTACCGCACCGGCTCGCTTACCCTGCCTACTTTATTCGGCGTCACGCGTTCAGTTGGCAATGTGTGTTCCTGTTTAAACTCCGGCGGGAGGGGTGATGCGTAGAAATTCCTCGCTGGCTCGCCGTCTGTGAAAATCAAGTCTCCTGCCCCGGGTCGGGTGTGCGGCTCGCCTCCTCGCGTTGGGGATACTCTGTCGTCCGTGGGGTTGCGCAGATATTCCGTAATATTGGATATCAGCTCCACGCGCAGGTGCCGATCCCACGAGTCTATGCGCCAATATAGCGGTGCTTCCGCCCACGTGCCTTCGTCCTGCACCACCGGTACCCCTCGGTGAAGTTGGAACAGCTCCAACAAAACCGCTGTAACCACGATGTTTTGGGGTAGACTTTGCCCAATTTGTCGATCCCATATCGAGGGTGTGGTACGTGCTCGACGACAGGTGGGATAGGTGGCGACGGGGCGATGTGGTTCGGCCGGCAAGATGCTGGTACTGGATCGAGCGGTCTTGGATTGAGTTTCGAGCTTGCAGGTCTTCGTCGCCGTGGAAGGCCTTCGTCTGCTAGGATCGCGTTCTTTCTTTGCCGTCCTTGGTGTATCTGTAGTTTGGCTTCCTTGGATAGGTGGTGTTGACGTAGGAGAACCAGCGATCCTAGTTCTGGTCGCCTCTCGCGTCGGCGTAGGTCGAATATCTTCTTCTGTGCCTGGGACGCCCGTTGGGTGTTGTCTCGCACTACTTTGAAGATGTCCTGTAACCATGTGGCCTTGTTCCATCGGATTCATCTCCTAGTCCCGGAATTACCTCGTCGTACAAGGAGCCGGGTAGTCTCGGTTCTCTACCGAATACCAGGAACGCCGGGCTGAAGCCGGTGGTGTCCGATGTGCTGCTATTCACTGCTAAGCACAGCTCCGGTAGCAGATCATCCCAGGTAAGTTGGTCTCCCTCGATGTACTGCGCGATCATCGTTTTGATGGTCCCATTGGCTCTTTCCGTCGGGTTTTGTTGGGGGGTGTATGGGGCGGTATGCGCAAGTTCCATGCCTGCCAGTTCGCAAAACCGACTGAGTGACCGTCTCGTGAACTGCGTGCCGTTTTCACACACAAACTTTCATGAGACCCCTCAATCTGCTGAGGATCATCTCCCGGAACGCTTTCTCTAGGTGGGCCCAACGCACAATTTCCATTGGTGGAGGACTCGTCCGGTCGGTTTCCTATCCGCCGATATATTTGGCCGTTCTCGACTATGAATTCACGGCAATTTTTGGGTTGGGTTTGGGCGGTTCTTCCAGCGTTCGTTGTAGGGCTTCGACGGGTTGTCGAGAAAGGGCTCCATTCCTAGGTATCGCCGTAGTTCCTTGTCTGTTCTTGGGGGAGCAAACTTCCGGACTGCTACGATCTTCTGTGGGTCAGTGTGTATCCCCTGCTCGCTGATGACATGGCCCAAGTAGACGATGCTCTTTTGGAAGAAGCTGCATTTGTCCTTGTTCAATCGGAGGTTCGCCTCCCTCAACCTTCGAAACACCTCTGGTAGGTTCTCGACCTGGTCCTCTACAGCTGCTCCTATCACGATGATGTAGTCGGGGTATGCAAAGGCGTGGGGTTCCATACAGGGTCCGATAACGCTGTCCAATGCCCGCTGAAACGTTGCTGCTGCCGAGTGAAGTCCGAACGGCATGACTTTCCAGTGGAAGAGGCTGGTCGAGAACGGTAAATGCTGTGCACTCCCTAATTCTCTCCGCCAAGGGGATCTGCCAGTATCCGTTCTTGAGGTCGAACGTTGAAATGTAGTGTGCGTTGCAGGGTCTCTCGAGGATGTGGTTGATTCGAGGAAGTGGGTAGGCGTCCGGCACTGAGCAAGGGAAATACCTCTGTTTTATTGGCTTTTCGTCCTTCAGGATGATTGTATGCTGCGTTATGTGGGAGACGTTGCTCAGTCCTTCAAACTTAGCCAGCTCGCGTCTCAAGAAATCGGTCACCCAGGGTGCGGGCGAGGTTTCTCCGATGGGGGTCGGCAGTGAAGGAGGTTCCTCGGGTCTCGTCACCGTCATGATGGCCAGCTTCACAGTGACGGGGTTCGTCGACTTTGTCCTACGAAAAGAATTGCGCTGTCGGGCAGTGGCTGCGTCTGCCAAGGGCGTTGGCATCGCATTTTCGGAGGGCTGCATCTAGGTAAGCCTTCGTCAGGCCTTGCGTACGTCGTCGTATCGTCGCTTCGGTGTCCGGTGTGGGTGAGACTTGGGTACTTTGTCCTAGTGAGCCTGCTGAGTAGTGTGCGGATGCGACCTGGTCGTGCTGCTGGGTCCGGTGTAGTCGAGGCGTTTTCCTGATACTGCTTCTGGTCTGTGCGTCGTCGTAGTTCGGGTGCGCGGTCCTGATAGGGTCCTTTTGGGACGTCTTCAGGATAGACCGAATGGCTCTGGTAGCATCCAGCGGTGTCGCAGCCGTCTGTCCTGAATTTCCATGCTTCCTGTCGTCGTCTTGACGATGTCGGCGGGTATACGAACTGGCCGGGCCTCCACCGGTGTTCCGGTGCTCCTGCTTGTGTCTGGCGATGAGTGGGTGGAAGGCGGACTGGCCCTGGGTGTATCCAGAGGTGTCGCAGTCGTCTCCGTCCGGCATGGTCAAGGTCCCTTTGCGATGTCCTGGTTGTGCGGCGTGTTCGTAATTCGATGGCGTCGCAGAGGGCGTTAGTGTAGGCTTCGTTGTCATGGGGGCGTTGCTGAGTCTGGCGTGGTCGTCGCGTAGTGAGGGCGTCGTCATCTGTGGGCTGTTGGATTTAGCGGGGTCGTATCGAGGCGAAGAAGTTGTCGGTGGGTTAGGAAGGGGTGTAGACTATCACGCAACGTCACCGTGCGAATCCGAAGAGGTGGCTACTGGGGGATACTGTTGAGGTCTCGGGTTAACTGCAAATACGCTCTTACGAATTGTAGTATCGCTTGGATCCCACAGAGGAAGTCGAGTCCTAGTATGACGTCGTCCGCCACTACGGGTAGTACCAATAGGGACACTTGTGTTATTTGTTGATCCAACCGTACCTCGACAGTCACTGCTTGCGTCACCTCCTTCGTGCTCCCATCCGCCAGGCGGACGCGGGTCCTTACATCCCGTATACTTAAAGGATAAAGGATCCGGTCGCCCCCGTATCCAAGTCCACGTCAAGTCCACGTCACGTTGTATGGTCGATGATCCGTGTCCTGTATGCGATGGCATTATGGTCCTCGTATCCGTGCGATTGCTAGCTGGAAAGGCCAGTCTGCGATCCCTAGTCGCCTCCTATGCGACTATCAACTGGGTGAGTTCTCTCAGCGTCGTGAACTCGTGTCTCCTGGTAAACAGCTGGAATTCAGGCCTGAGTTTTAGTAGGTCCTGTCTAGCTCCTTGTCCGGTGTATACTAGGCTCGTTGCATCATGAGACGGAGGTCATTCAGGTAATCCTGATATGCCTCCCCGGGTCGTTGGTACCGGCTCCGAATCGTGTCTTCGAGGCATTGAAAATAGCGAGGGGGCAAAAAGAATTCCAAGAATTCCTTTCGAAACTCGATCCAGGGCCTCCCTTACATCTGGAATGTCATAAACCATCCTTCTGCCTTGTGGGTCAGTAATCCGGAGATGACTCGAGGTAGTTTCTCTGGGCTCCCTCCGTAAGCTTCCACACGCTCTTCCAACTGTTCGATGAACGCCAATGCATCCGCGTGTCCGTCGAACTTCAATCCAAAATTGCGCAATTTGTCAGCCAATGATGAGTAGGATTTTTCTTCGCCCAATCGTGAAGCTAAGAATTCCTCGGCAGGGTGACGCAGATACCTTGGGTATGTTTTCTTTGTGGTAAGCAGGGTACTTCCGGCTACTCGAGGCACTTCGGGAATCACTATGGATAGAGGTTGCTCCTCTTTCTGCTCTTCACGGCTGGGTCCCGATGCCAACGATGCTGTCCACTGAGTCCTCGGGCTAGGTGCGTATAGTATATACGTATAGTATATTGCGTCCCCAGCTCCTCAATCCGCCTAGAAATCTCCGCCGGATGACCGGTGCGGGAGATAAAAGCTGATATCCGACTGCGTAATTCCTCCACTGTGCCCGTCTCATCGAGGCCGAATTCTACCGCGATGGTCTGCAACTCGTCCTTACGCCGGTATGAAATCCACTGTACGCCCTTTCCGAATCGTCGTCCGATGAGCTAGCCTTAAAATTACACTGTGAGGGGCCAAAAGTCAATGAGTAGGGTAATAGCAGCACTTTTCCTGTCCGAAAGTCCGAAAGCTAATACACTGATGCCTAGCGAGGGGTTTATTGTTTTTAGATGATGCTTGGCTGCTGCTGCTCCTTGGTATCTTGGGCGAGGGTCCTTGTTATCCTCTATAGTTACTCCTTGCTGATGTTGGTCATTGGTGCTCGGTCTAGGCAGCTGGGATTCGCTGGTCCTTGAGACGATGCTGGTATGCTGAGTAGGAATATCGATCGGAAGAATACTCGGCACTTTGGGGGCCCGCGCATTCACTCAAACTACGAGGAGGAGGAGGGGGAGAGAGGGGAATAAAGAACACCTGGAAAACTACCACTACGATGTATAATGAAGATGTATAATGACCCACGATACCCTCAGTACCATAATAGTATCACGCGGACCATTTGTCTGCAAACTAAATTCTTTATTTTCAACTTTTACCCTGCCTAACGCACCGCCCTGCTTCCGCGTCCCGTTAGCAATGTGTGTTCCTGCATAAACTCCGGCGGGAGGGGTGATGAGTAGCAATTCCTCGCTGACTCGCCGTCTGTCCTGGTCCCGTTGACTGCTGTTGCTTCTGGCTCTGGTCCCGTTGCTTCTCTCCTGCTTCCCTTCACGCACTCTCAACTTGGCACTTTTTATTCCGCTGGCACGTCTTTTCACTCGCCTCTTCTGCTTAGTGTTGCCGACGAGGCCTCCCTATAGTTTCTTCATGCGGCTGCCTTGGCGTCGGCGTCAGCGTCGGCAGCTTCTCGCCCCCATCCATAAAGAAACTATAAGGAGGCCCATAAAGCAATAAATTCGGCCGAGTGAAAAGAGCGAGTAAAAGGGCTCTCGCTGTAAGTGTGAGGGCAACGACATGGAGTGTGCTGATTAACCATTTGAAGGCATTGTTACATCATTTAATTTTGAATAGTTTGCTTCATGATAAGTAGCCTGTGTTTTGAAAAAATAAAAATTTTTAAATCATTTGAACAAAAATTTTGTCCGCAACCAACCTTTCGTGTCGACAAGCAAACGAGCACTGATTGCAAGAAAAAGCAGCGAGTAACTCTGCCACCGACAAGGCCTCCTTATTGTTTCTTGTTGCTCGCTGTCGGCCCTCTCTCTGAACGGTGTCGCCGTTCAGGGGTGTGTCTATGCTTAAAACTAGGGAAATAGAAATACTTAGCCTACAATAATAACAGAAATGACTTCATGGCGTCGGACATTAAATCTAGAGAAACGAAGTTAAATATACTAAACTAAATAAGTGAATGAATTCCTGGGATGGTCTCGCCTACTAATAGAATATAATACAAAGGAGGACGGGGCAAAAATGTGGGGGAGCGTTCGCTCCTTCACTGAGTGGTGCTAAAGTAGATTATGATAAACACTCTGCGCAACTGCACTACCACATATAAATTGAACCTTTGTGAAGTGGTGTGCTGAACAAAAGTAATATTCCACAGAACAAAAGTGCAAATTTTATTACCAAGCTAAAATAAAAACGAACAAAACATTGGACAATTAAATAACTACACACAACTATAAAAAAAAACATGTATTAGCAGTTAATTTAAATAACTCAAAACAATACCATACTTTCACTTTTATTTAAACTTTGAAATCGAGCTAAAACTAAAGTTGAAAGTTGTTTAGTTTTTCCCGCACTTTTTCACTAGTCAAAGCCCCTCTGATATTCGAATAAGTCACGAGGTTAAATACATACTTATGTATGTATGACAATACGGTTACATACGAATATACATACACTCATACATACATACAGACTGAGTAGCGGGTATAAAAGTTATGACGCGTTCGCAGAGTCTCACAAACGCCCCTACTCGTTGAATATGCAATACATTTTTGTCTATTGCAGGTTGAAACACCGAAAACACTTTTCTGTGGCGTTTAACATGCAATACATGTTTTTCTTTTTCAGGTTAAAACACCGAATGCATTTTGCTGTGGCCTTTTTGTTCGAATTTTCTTGAAATTTTGTATTAACCCAAAATCGCCATGGGAATACTTGCTGAAAACAAAATTTTTTAGAGGATGCATGTTACCCTGCAGCCGTAAAAGAAATTGCACATTTTTTAACTAGTTTAACTAACGATTTATTCTAAACACTGTTATTTAATATTTATAATAAAATTATGAATAAATAAAATACAAAATATATAAGGGAACAATTCAAATTGTTGTTCCTTTTTTCGACGTGGGCGATGCTTATATACCCGAGTAATGATCAGGCTGTAATGGAGCAACTACGATTCCGATATGGACGTCTGGAACAGTTGATACGTAATAATCTGAAGAGCGTGCGAAATTTACAAGCAAATCAGAAGCATAATCCATTTGCTAAGCTGTTTATTAATCTCGCAGCGTTTCTACGGTCAGCAACGGACGGAGGCCAGCTCTTGGGCAACCTTTCCCTGATGCAGGTGCTGATTGTCAAGATGCCACTGAGCAAAAGGTTGGACAGGCTAGGCACGATTACAGATGTTGGAATCAAGGCTCATAAACGAAGGGTATTGCATGCTAGCACAAGTCATATGGATCAGCAGCGGTATAACGACCGAATCAGGCGTTGCCCAAAATGTAAAGGACAACACACGATCAAGGACTGCAAGGAGCTGGCGAAGAAGCTTCTCGTGCCTGGAAAGTGGAAACCGCCTGAGTGTGTGCAATTAATTCGATTTCTTACCCATTAAAACGAGATACGTGACCTCTTAGGCAGCAAAATGTGGGCGATCCATTTCAATCAATTTCGCTTCAAATATATGAGGATAATGGATGTAGTGTATAGATATAGTACTTCGACATTTATCATCCCATCAAGACGTGATTCGTGTCCCAGTGAGCGGAAGAGTCTCCTGTTTCCTTTGAATCCATCAAAAACCTCAAGGGCTGCGAGGATATGACCTTGTAACGCTGAAAGAATGCCATTATTTTTAAATAAAGGAAACACTACTTTGCAAATTTCACCGAGAATGTCTCCTATCGATCCAAAACATACATATATTTACACCAAGGAGAAGATGGCTAATTTATTTTAAATGTTTCTATTTTTAAAAATTCAGGTAAATAGAGTACAGTCTTATATACAAATCCAGCTGGTTTTACGCATGATTTGAGGATGACAGGACCATAAGTGTGTCTCGCTGGATGTTCGTGTGGTACGAACATTACCAGCACGTGATGAAAGTGCAGCCATTTGAAATCACTAAAGAATCAAATTGTGTACGTGTCGTAATGTTCTCCAGGTCCAGCAGGTCCGTCCCAAGCTTAAAGCAATCGAATCGAAGCCGTAGCATAAAGGAGAGCCAACTGGAACGTTAAAGGCTTAGCTCTGTGGCTTGGGAGCTGAAACTGGAAACTGAGAATCCATCAACCATGAAAATCGCAGTCAAGCGTACAAAGACAGAGGCTGCCGGCAGTCGACGAGCCTCTCTATAATGAACAAGTACTAACCCTCGGAGCCCTCCTCCCTCCACGGAACTTCCTTCTCGGCCTAGGCACAAAGCGCCCGTCTGCTTTAAGGCCATTAATTTTCAATGAAAGGCGTTTAATTTATTTGGTTTTAATATAAATTTGGCGCTAAGATTTATAGACAAAACTTTGACGTTGCCATACGAGACGTCGTACTTGTCTGTATTGCAATTTCCCGGCCCCCTGCTGGTCGCAGACCCCCTGGTCCAGAAATTACTAGAGCTTTTCTGGTTATTGTGGGCTAATTTTAAATGTGGGACACGAAATCAAATGTTTCAGATTGCGTAGAGTGACAGAGACGAGGACAATACAAATTGAATATGCTCATGATAAGGCTATGGATGGGATGGGATCATTAGCATACTAGATGCACCTTGAATAAGGCTCATGGCTATTTTTAGAGTCTTTTTAATCAATGAAGAGACAGACAGTTCGACAGAAATCATCCGGGCTTCCTCCCGAAAAATAGTATAGAGTTGCGCTACCATTGGTACGACTCCTGCGGATAGCCGTTGGCGTGCGATGGTCTTTTGGTCCTTTCCTTGGAAAGATGAAACATAAGTACATATCAATTACAGGGTTTCGGAGGAAAATCTCCCACGCAAGTAGCTCTGTATACTCCAATCCTTGGCTTAAATTCCCCCCTGATTGGGTTCGCTTCCTGTAGCCCAAAAATAGATGGAAACTCAATGAAGGAATCACCACCAACCAGAGAGAGAACAGGAGTGTCCCATCTTATATCAGCCACACTTCTACGCAATCAATTGGAATCCGTTACGTCATTTAGCCACATTATGCCCCGTGCTGGTCGTTCAGCCTGCCGTTTCCTCTGTCTGCCTTTGTAGGCGACTAGCTTGGCCTGGCTTATTGCAAGCTTTGGGTTAAATATATAAATATCCAGTTCGCTTTGCTCGTTGAGGCAGAAAAAGAAATAAAGCCCAGAACTAAATGCTAGCCTTGTCGAGTGTGCGCTTGAGTTTGGGGTTGTGTGTGTTGCTCTTCCCCTTTAGAACACCAGGCTCATCAAGCCACAACGCCCTCAAACAAAACAAGTTGAATGCTTGGCTGACTGAATGCTGTTTATCTACAGCTTCGATTTTCAGCGGGAATGGGAAGAATCTGTGGCACTTGCCATCACCCACCCACAAAACCCTCCTCCCTTCACAGCTTTGGCAACGTTCCCAGGGAGCTTTCCGTATCCTCCCTTCTCGCCCACATCGTTGTGGTTATAGTTTTGTGGTCTTTTCCATTTTGCGGTCAACTCCAATTGGCATTTAATTTGTACTTCTTTGTTGTCGTTGGTAGGTTTTTTATCGTAGCAGCATCAATAGCCCTAGTGGCACTCGCCTTCGACGCTTTCCCATCAATTTCCTAACAGTATTCTACAACCTTCCCTCTTGATCGTGTAAGCCCCCCCTGGATAAACATGCGCGAGTTTCTGAGTTTTAGCCTCGAACCGAAAATTCAATTTCTGTTTTGGGGCCCTGTTCCGGATGTATACATGTTTTTTTGGCTGTGTGTGTAGGAAAACGCAAACCCGAGTTTATCCACTCGAACTGTTAATGGGCATTTTGTATTTTATTTAATGCGAAAAGTTTCTGTTGAAAATGTTTTCGGGCTCCGGTCCTGCTCTACCTCTACCACGACCCGTACTCCTACCCCTAGCTTCCACTGGTTCTGTGTCCCACCAGCACCATCCCTCCTATCATCTCCACAATTGTATTGTTGGTCCGAGAAGAAAAGTTTATATTATTATATTTTAATATTGTTGGCTTGAAATTCAAGCGATTTAATTAGCCATTATGTAATGAGTAGGATGGAGAGCGAGAGAGAGAGAAAGGTTCAACTTAAAGCAAATAGGAGCAATGCTCGTTGAGAGGAGGGGGTTAGAAACAGTCAGTTACAGTAATTACGTGGGTAATTATATATAAATATATAGAGAGAGAGAGAGATGGGTTACATCACTGTCAACTTTGTTGAGTCTGCTCCTCCTCCATTTGAAGGTTAATGATAGCATTTAAGAATATGTCTGGACGTTGATATGACTGCACCATCAAGTGGCCCATGCGACACCAAGCCGAAGCCTGTTATGCGCGGAACCCAGCAAAACGCAGCCCTCCTCCCGTCCAACCCACCGAGGGGCGCTGCCGCATGACGCGCACAACTAAACTAGAGCAACTAGAGCTAAGCAAGCAAAATTACCGAAATCAGAAACAATAAAAAAATAAAATGAAACTAACTACAGGAGAGTAGTACGGCTAGTACTTCAAAAAAAAAGTTGTGCCATAGAAAAAAACCATTATTTATTAAACAATTTGAATGCCCGATATCTATCACAAAATGTCGGTTTGATTGCAGTGTAATGGGAATGCCCTCGCGGATTCAGATAGGTAAAAGTGGCAAGTTATTCAAAGAGTATTTTAAGAGTTATTTTGAAATAAAACACCGGTCGTATATCTAAACGAGAAGGGACGTGTGAGACGCTTCTTATGCGTCACTACTTTTATACCCGGAACTCAGTACTACAACTGCACCTTAGCGGTCTTTTGTCAAATTTTAAATTTTTTCTTCAACTGTCATCTACATCTACAACACTTCTCACACCAACACGCTCCGTTAGTTCGCCGCCCTTCCCTAGACCCACACACTGCAGACTCGCGGCAGAGGCAGAGGCAGCGCCCGCACAAAAAAAAAAAACATATATAAGCTGCGGGACGGGGTGGGTTAAAAGTCGGAAGAGTCATCGCCAGGGGGAGGGCAGAGGCAGAGGCCGAGTGAAGCAGAAGCAGAATGTGAATGACAGAATGTAAAAAGAACAACAAAATCTGCGGGGCAGGGTGGGTTTAGCCACGGGAAATTAATTTCTTCATTGTGGCTATAATAATGATCCAATCGGATCGGAATTGTAGATTTGGGAGGTTTTCGCCCTTTTGAGGAAGGGGAAGCGGAAGGGGGCGTGGCTCATTCTTGAAATACACTGGCTTCAGTGTGAGCATACAGAAGTCCGGGTTCAAAAATTGGGGGTCTAGCTCTTATTGTCTCTGAGAACTAGCCGACAAACAAGACGGACAGACGGACGGACGGACAGACGGACAGACAGACATGGCTCTATCGTTCGTATATTGATGCTGATCAAGAATATATATACTTTATGGGGTCGGAAACGTTTCCTTCTGTGCGTTACATACAACCGTTATTCAAACAAATACAATATACCCTATTTACTCTTTGAGTAGCGTGTATAAATAGAAAGAGTCAGGACGAAAGAGAAAGAACGATATAAAATTGAAATCAATTGAACATTATTTTATTTATAGTCAATTTTAAGAGCGGTATCACAAACTGGAAGGATACCACCGAAAGACTGCTTGTAGGCAGGCTAATCAAACGTTAACTAGTTGTTGGAAGAGTTACCCCAGAGACAAATGAACATGTTGAAATTTTAATAAGCCAGCCTAAACGCAACCAACGAAATTTGCTAGCCAATTTGAAGCGGCAGCAGGGGCAACAGAGGAAGAAACCAGGCAACAGCAGCAACGATTGCACCAGAATCATCAGAGCATTTGACGAAGACGAAACTTGAATCTGGAATATATAGAGGTTGTTTGGATGGGCCCAATTGGTAGCAGGTTGGGGGGTCAGGAGTGGCTTATAGAGTTCACACACTCGGAAAAACAATGGCATTCAATTGGATATTATAGAGATTGAGATGCATGCAATGTCTGGACTACAAAATAGATTACAAAATGCTCAGATCTATTCCACGATCAAGACAAATTAGGGTCAAACTTTGCTGTACATTAAACAGAATATCAAATTAGTTTTAGTTGGATGGGATTCAAAAATCTACAAATCAAATTTCTTTCAAAATATATTTCGTTATTTTTCTCACTGTGCAGAAACTCCCTGTACGTTGTCAGGCTGAGTCGAAGGCTCAGCTGTTGGGCGCTTTTAATAAGGTTGCAGCCACAAATTTTCGCGACGACGTTGACGATGGCATTTCATGTTGTGCCAACGTCCAAATTAGAAAAGTCGCAAAGAAAAGCAAAGCAAACATCAGGCTGCCTGCCTGCCAGCCTGCAAATGGGGTGGCAGAGACATGGGAGGGAACAGAGGCAAGGGCTGAGACTCAGATTTGGGGCAGTGCCAGGCATCGGAGGAGGGTAGCATAACCGACTGCGCCGGAAATCAAGTGTCACGTGATACATGCAACAACCACGTGCGGCTATAAATTGCAAGTGCCGAGGCTGCAGCTGCAATAGCAGCAGCAGCAGCAACAACAGAAACCAGAGGAAATTCAAGAGAAACCAGCCTTCCAGCCTGAAGGACTCCTCTCCTATCCATCTATGTGTGTGTGTGTTATGTTACTAATTATCTGACGGATTAGCTTAATTGGTAACAAGTGCACTTTCAGCCAACACACTTCACAAGCGAGACTCTGCGGCCGAAGCTACTCGAGAGTGGCATTAGCCTCCTTTTTTTTTGATGAGAGAAGGGTCTCTCCAAAAATGTTGGCCTCCAAGTGTACGAGTTTGTGTAGTACTTCTGCATGTGTATGGTATATAGTGTGTATGATGGGTATTGGGTATGCAGGAGCTTAGCCAGCGAGGAGGACGTTGTGGCAGCATAGAAGTCAACAGGCCAGCTATAATTTTCACAGCCAAAACTGGGCTTACAAACTTTTGCGGTACACCGAGAGAGGACCCTAAAGGGTGTACTGGAGTGGGTGTGTAGGGGTGATGGGAAAGGCACACAAAAGCGGACAGGTCAACAAGTCGGCGAGTTGGTCAGCTCCAGCTAGAGCTTCTACTGCTAGCTCCCATTTCCCATCTTCCATTGCAATCTCCAATCTTCAGCTTAAAGCATAGATACGAGTAGAGGAATGGGCCTGTTCCGGACTGGGTAACGTCATGGTTGTGGTTCAATTGCAGAGCTTGCACCGACGGACCTGTAGAACTGGCAAGCGTATTAGCTAGGTAGTCACAGTTTTCGATTCACATTTTGGGGATTGAAAAGTTTACTAATTTGCGAAAATGTAGTACTTTTTGTTGGCAAATAAAAACGAGTAGGAACGTTTGAGAGACGCTTCGTACGAGTCACAACTTTTAAACTCAGTGTGTATGTATGTACATTCACGTGTAAGTAACCTTAATGTGCACATATATACATACATAATTAACCTTTTCATTTGTTCGAATTTATCATTTTCCTTTTTTCCAACATCTGGGATCTGCATCTATGTATGTACATCACATCTCACACCAACACGGCCTTTTAGCTCGTCAACTTCCCCCAAAACCGCACACTGCATGAGGCAGAGTGTGCCAGCGAAAAAGAAAGCCAACAACAAGCAAGCGTAAGAAAAGCTGCTGGAAGGGGTGAATAAGTTTCCTCATTCTGGCTATAATAATGATCTGATCCCACCTTAATTCGAGGATCTGAAAGACATGACTATTCCCTGCTCCTGAATGCCTGAATGAAAAATGTGAGGAATATTCTCTCTCATAAAGCATTCTCTGAATTATGGTAATTATGATATGATTAATTATAATGACTAGAGGAAAATCCACAGAATTCAGCTGCTCTATAATCTTGCTACCCGACACAATGTTTCCTTAAGGAACCAAACTAACTGTTTCTGAAAGATTTGAGGCTTAGTAATTGTCTGATGCTATTGTTATACTCGGTATAACAAATAGGGTACATTGTATTTGTGCACAAAAATGAATGCATGTAGCACACAGAAGGAAACGTTTCCGACCCCATAAAATATATATGTACTTGATCAGCATAAATAGCCCAGTCATGTATGTTTGTCTGTCCGTCTGTCCGATCCGTCTGTCTGTCATTCTCTCAATCCACACTCTGCATCGTGCAGGGGAGCGGGGCGAGCTTGTTGGCGTGAGTAGGGATGTAGATGCAGGTCACAAGTGTAAAACAAATTTAAAATGTCAAATGTAAAACTCGAAAAAAACGAGATGTGACGCGTGAGACGCATCTTACTCGTCACAACTTTTATGCCCGGCACTCAGTCAGTGTACCTGTACCAGAATTTTTTTTTTTTCGAATTTTTCATTTGACATTTTACATTTTTTCTTCACCTGTCATCTACATCTGCATAACTTCTCACGCCAACACGCTATTTTCACTAGAGCAGCACACTTCAGATCCACGTCAGAGGCAGAGCCGCGGCAGAGGCAGCGGTCAGCGGCAACTGCAAAAGCAGAGAGTGAATGAGAGAATGTGAAAAAAAAACAACAAAAGCTGCGGGACAGGGTGGATTTAGCCACTGCAAATTAATTTCTTCATTGCGGCTATAATAATGATCCAATTTGGTGATCTGATAGATATGGTCATTCCCTACAGAATGGCGTTTTTAGATTTTATTTATCTTCAAATTTGTAGATTTAGTTTTCGCCCTTTTGCGTGGGCGGAAAGGGGCGGGGCTAATTCTTTAAATACACTGGTTTCAGTGTGAGCATACGGCAGTCTGGAGCTAAAATTTGGTGGCTCCAGCTCTTATAGTCTCTGAGAACTAGCCGACAAACAAGACGGACAGACGAACAGACAGACATGGCTCTATCGACTCGTCTATTGATGCTGATCAAGAATATATATACTTTATGGGGTCGGAAACGTTTCCTTCTGTGCGTTAAATACAACCGTTATTCGCACAAATACAATATACCCTATTTACTTTTCGAGTATCGGATATAACAAATTATGAGGTACAGATATACTGACTGAGTAGCGGGTATAAAAAAATAAAAGTTGTGATGCGTAAAAAGCGTCTCACACGTTCCTACTCGTTTTTTCTATAAAACAACTCTTTTTTCAAATACTTTTTAAAAATGCTTGTGTTCTTGTTATGCTTTTCTTACATTTAGCGGTTCTTTTTTTGCATAAGTTAAGTATCTTGCATGTGGTTGTAAATAACCTTACCATTCTGAAAAGCTAAGTGATGCAGCTAGAAATGTGTAGTTTATTTTATAGTTTAAGCTTACCGTCTGCGAAATATTAACCTTTCAAATGCCAATCACTTGTATATCCAGCTCAGCACAGATTTATAAGGCAAATATAAACCATTACTAATCTTTTAGAGTTCACCCCCTTTGTCATTAAAGGCTTCTAAGGTAATTTGCAGGCGGATGATATTTACACTGATTTCAGTAAGACATTCGACTCTGTAAACCAGTCTCTCCTTGCACAAAAGCTTGACCTTCTAGGATTTCCGCCCAATCTTTTGAGATGGATTTGTAGTTACTTGTGCTCTAGGTCTCAAAGAGTCCTCTTCAAAACTCCTTATCTTTTCATGTTATGGTTACTTCTGGAGCGTATCCGTCTAGGCCCCCTAATCTTCACACTCTTTATGAATGACCTGCCTTCCGTATTAACAAATTCTCGAGTACTTATTTATGCGGATGATGTTAAGCTCTGCGTCATCATAACGACATTACATTTCACTCTCGCTTGCAATCAGATCTCAATAACTTTCAGTCATGGTGTTGTGGAAATATGCTACACCTTAATGCCTCGAAGTGCAAAGTAATGACTTTTCATCACTCCAGCCCCTTACTGGCTCCTAACACCCTCTACGGTAGTTCTCTTGAGGGAATTACATTAGCTGATAATCTTGGTATTAAACTAGACCCCAAGTCAAAGTTTTCTGAAAACATTTCTACCATGGTAAATAAAGCCATGGGTGTGCTTCGGTTTATAAAGAGGTGGTCAAAGGAATTTAATGACCCCTATATAACGAAGACTTTCTATATCTCGCTTGTTCGTCCGATTTTAGAATACGGCTCATGTGTATGGTGTACAAGTACAACATACAACGTACAGTACAACATACATCAGGATCATATTGAATCAGTGCAGAAAAACTTGTTATTATTTGCCCTACGGGGACTCAACTGGAATGCAACTATCAGACAGAGATGTAGTAGATTACTTCTAATAAACTTTCCATCCATAGTTAGTCGTAGAAAAATGTTTGGTGTAATTTGTATGCACAGCTTGATCAAGGGGTATGTGTAGACAGCCCTGGCTTTTTGAGCCACATAATTTTTACAATTCCCATTAGACCCACTAGAAACTTTATTCCCTTGTTCCTTACAGTTTGTAAGTTTGCTCGGGTTATCATTCATTCTATCATATTATATCTAATTAACTCCCTTAAATCACTTATACTAGCCTACCTCTCCGGTCCTCTTTGGTTATTTTGCTTGTTTAGTTGTGCTGTTTTAGTTGTGTTTAGCTCTAATTTTCCTCGAACTCTGTAACCTAACATATATCTTGTTACCATGCGCCCATCGGTCGGTTGGTCGGGAGGAGGGCTGCTTTCTGCTGGGTTCCGCGCATAACAGGCATCGGCTTGGTTTCGCATGGCCCACTTGCATATCAACGTCCAGCGTCTAGGAAAAGTAAAAAAAAACGAGAAGGAAATCCGATTGGATTATTAGTATAGCCACAATGAAGAATTTAATTTCCAGTGACTAAACCCACCCTGTCCCGCAGCTTATGTTGTTCTTTTTACATTCTCTCATTCACACTCTGCTTCTGCTTCACTCGGCCTCTGCCTCTGGCCTTCCCCTGGCGCTGACTCTTCCGACTTTTGACCCACCCCGTCCCGCAGCTTATATTTGTTTTTTTTTTTGGTGTGCAGGCGCTGCCTCTGCCTCTGCATCTGCCTCTGCCGCGAGTCTGTAGTGTGCCGATCTAGGGAAGGGCGGCGAGCTAAAGGAGCGTGTTGGTGTGAGTAGTGTTGTTGATGTAGATGACAGATGAAGAAAAGTAAAATTTGACAAAACCGCTAAGGTGCAGATGTAGTACTGAGTGCCGGGTATAAGAGTTGTGACGCGTAAGAAGCGTCTCACACGTCCCTTCTCGTCAGTTTTCTTTGATCTTTAAAATTGTTGGCTATAGCTTTTATGATCTCTGAGATCCAGGCGCTCAACAAGACGGACGGACAGACGGACAGACATGGCTCTATCGACTCGGCTATTGAGGCTGATCAAGAATATATATACTTTATGGGGTCGGAAACGTTTCCTTCTGTGCGTTACATACAACAATTATTCGCACAAAGACAATATACCCTATTTACTCTTCGAGTACCGGGTATAAAAATGATGTCTTGGGTCCAATATTTTGTTTGTGTATTTGGTTTCATTTATGAAGAAACTAATCTATGTAGAGACGGTTAAGCTAAAATTCGTTGAGAAGTTTGTCGAGTAATGTCATCGGAGCCTTTAAGTATTCCTCTGCAATGATTCATTAGAGCTTTTAAATTTTCACAAACTTTTATTCACCAAATGATGCTGTTAGTCACCACAAAGTGGTTTGGTTACCACAAAGCTGTTTCCCATTAAATGCTGCTACTTAGCACCTGACTACGGGCTGCTCCTTCTACTCCTCGAGGAACTGTGTGTTTTTTTCTAACACATTCCCCACCCCCAATATTCTCCCATGAATAAGTCAATTAAAACTTGAACTATTGTGGAGCCAAATCAAACAGGCCACACTCCGAGGTCCGAGCTTGGTCGCTGTGCTTCCTTCTCAAAGTCTTCCTTTCTCTCTCTTTCCCTCCGTTTCTGACTGTCTGCCAAATGAGATTCCTGTCTCTCGGCTGATGCCTACTGCCTATTGCCTGTGGTCCTGCTCCAGCTACGAATCCTTTTCCTGCATGGGCTGCAACACCTTCTGATCAAGGACTTAATCAAGTTGACTCCCACCCCACGCCCCGGCAAGGTAACCAAGGCAACCGGTAGCAGGACTCCTAATCAGACAATGAGAAACTAGGAGTGCTTTAGCCTCTCTCCTTCTCTTCCTGCCCATTCTTTCGCTTCGTTTCATTTCATATCTCTCTGTTTTAGCCTCTTCTTTGTCCAAGTTGTTTATTGACACTTTGTTATGTGCTGAAAATGACAGTCGAGACACATGGAGAGTGTCCAGGGTGCCTGCCGTCGCCTGCTTCCTGCTATTACTGGGCCATCCCTTTCGTTCTTGCATTTTCTGCTTTTTATTGGAGAAATTTTGCTGAGCGGAGCTGTTCTCTGCTCTACTCTTGGGCGCTTGTAAAGTACAAAACACAAACCCGAATTAGAATCGAATCAATGCAATTGACATGGAATTTGAATGCAAAGTTCTGCCAGTCCAGGTCCCCCTACTCCTACACCTACCCCTACCCCCTCTTTGAGGTCCTATGTCGGCTTCGGGTGTCATCCGTTTAGTGGCCAGAGAGCAAATTAATTGATAGCAATATGATTGATGACATTGCTAGACTGCGATTCGCAGACATTTATTAACGAATCTGCTCAAACAGCTTAATGAAAGTTTGCCCAACGTCCTTCCCATCTTGAGATCCTTCGCTAGAACGGATTCTTGCACCATTCCGATTTTGAGCACCATCCCACAGATTTTCTTTATGACTTTAGGCTACGGTTTTCAGGGGCGCTTGTTTTATTCATGTCCCCTGCTACTCTTGGCCCGGCTCTGGGCCGTGGCTTTTCATGTGCTTCGCTTTTCATTGTTTGCAGTATTTCTTTTGCACACGCCATGGCTTAACATGAATAGTAAATAGCCCCTGCCACAGCCCCAGACATCCATCTTTGCTGCTGCCACTACAGCTACTGCCACTGCAGCTTAGAGGCGAGATCAAAAAAATACAAGAAAGCAGCGCTACAATCAGAGATCAAAGCTTTTGATGCCCTCTTAAATGAATCATCTTAACAGCTGTTGTGGATTCAATCTGCACATCTGAGGGTATACTTTAGCAGTTACAAACATGTCCTCAAATGCAGGAACCCCCCAAATCTGAGGTATCCAATATTTGTAACAGCAGAATTTGTGAAGAGCAAAGTCTGTGCATTTTGTGAGTTGCGCTGCTTTCTTTCGCATTTGCTTTAATAAAATATTGATTGCGGTCTGCTTAAATCTGCCGCTTCCGCTCTTCCATCCTACACCTTCCTACCCCCACCAACCCCTGCACTCTCTAATGCTCAACATGCGTGTCAGGCTTCAGTTCGGTCTTCTCCCTCCCCTGCACTGGTGCAGCTTAACTTAACAGACAGAAGAAATACCTATATATGTATGTACTTTATATCCGTCCATATAAATTAGCAGATTTGTAGCTCTATCGACTCGGCTATCGATGCTGATCAAGAATATACTAGTATATATTTGTATGTACTTTATATGGACGGATATACATATATACTAGTCTACAAATCTGCTACATCCTCAATTAAGAAGATTAGTTAAAACTAAAATAACTAAAGAATTGCCATATCTATGAGATCCCCGAATTAGGCTCAGACAATATGGCAAAATTCATATCCTGTACCTACACCCCACCCCTTCCAGCAGCTTCGTTTTTTTTTTTTGCTCGCACTCCGTGCCTCGTGAAGTTTGTGGTTTACCAGGAGGGGTGATTTTATAAGGGCGTGTTGGCCTCAGCATGGCCACACTCAGAAATTTCGTGCTTAACCATTGGGCGGTTGAGAGAGCTTCAATCAGTCTACAGGAGAAGCAGGAAGAGTCCTTGGTGGCATGGATTCGTTTTCACAGGGTAAAGATTTTATGCTCCCTGTTGGTCTTCATGCTCTGATTGCTTTAAAATTAAATTAACTCCCTAAATCCAAATGATTTAAGGAATAATTTTGGACTTTTCAATGCCAATAAAACCTGCTCAGGAGATCTTGGAATGACACAGGAGAACTCTTACAGTCATTGTATAAAAAATATTCTGTGTAATTTGCTAGAATTCAGGCTTCCTAAAATATAATATAAACCCCCCAGGGTTTAAATCTATGCCTTCTGCTATTTCATCTTCGAAAGCATTTCCGAAACGTGGGGCGTGGAGTGGGCAGTATTCTCCCCGATCAGATCACAGTTTCCAGTTTTCAGCTCCCAATTTGAGGCATCGAAAAACAACGCCAGTGGATTTGATGGTGCTGCAGCTGCTGATGTTACCGTTGCCCCTGCTGATGCTGTTGCTCCCTTTGCCCCTGTTGATGCTGCAGTTGCCCTATGTTCTGAGGAAATAGACGAAAGAGCCAGCAGGACGCAGACACCGAGACAAGGAGACAACGGCAGCCACAACGCAAATTTCATACATATTCAACTGCCTGGAACCGAGTGTCGCTCCGCTCAGCTCAACTCAAGCGAACTGATGTGTCGACTGGGTTTTTGGGGGCTAGGGATTTGGCTTCTGGCTGCTAGTCCTGGACTTGTTCTGCGATTGCCGCTGCTCCTGCTGCCGCAACTGGGATTTTGCGGCCATTTTAAATACAAATTGCAGTGTTTTTATGGCTACAAATGCCTCTCTTGTTTGTAAATTTTTTTTTGCCTGGGACGTACAATGTGTACATATGTATATGTCGCTGGTGTTGTAAGCAGAGACAGTTTGAACAAGGGTCTCAACGAGTATAGCAGCAGAGGAGAGCAGAGCAGCAGCAGAACCAAGCCGAGGCAGCAGCAGCAGCATACGAATGGATTTCATTTTAACAGTTTCAGCAACGTTAATCCCAAATACCCAAATGCAATCGCTTGTCTGTTCTGGTAGTCTTCTCACCCGTCTGCCACCCCACAAGGCCAGGCAGGCAGGCAGGGCCCTGGGCCAGGGATTTATGGGGAGGCGTAATCGTTTACCCCACCGCACACCAAAATCCCCTCGAAAAAGATTCAGAACCAGCACCAGAGCCGGGCCATATGCAGCAAGACGGCCCTACAACTGTCCCCGAGTCTTTTGTTTAAGCCATGACAGCAAGAAGCTACCACTAAAAGCCTCAAAAAAACATGCTGAAAAAGTGAGCGAGGGCAGAGATTTCTGTGTTTCTGTAGGTATTGGGTTCAACACAAAAGTGGCATGGGGAATACGCAGCATAAATGTTTTGTTAGTCATCGGGTTGTCTTTATTTTATAAGCATTCTGATATGACCGGGAGGAAGCATTTAAATTATGACTAAAAAGTATTATTGAAACCGTTCTGATTTCAGGAGAACTCCAGCTGGAAAGGCTTGGGATACTAATTCACATTACAATAAAGAATATGAACCAGTTAATCTGTCACCTATTGTTCCTATTCTTCATTCCTGCGAACAAAAATTAAAGCGAACGAAAGTCAAAATAAAGGAAAAAAAACTGTATCAATTGCTCTGTTCCTAAAGTGAAACTGCAATTCGCTTTGACATCTCACAGCCCACAAATTCTCTGAGCAAATGTTATTATATGCTTGTATTTTCGGGCTGTAGGAAACTCGATTGAAAAATTTCTATTTTGTGTTGAGGTTTTGGTGTCAATTTAGGTGACATTTGACTTAGTTGTAGGAGGCAAACGCAATTGAGTTTTAATTGCACAATTTTGTGTAGAGTAGAGGGGAAGCAAGGAGCTAGGAGCTAGGAGCTAGAAAGACTCTGCTCAAATTTAATGGTTAGTCGATGTGTTTGCTGTTTTAGTTAGCATTGGTTGGCCGACACGTCAACAGCAACCCAGTCAGCCGGCGAAAGAGCCCAAACTGGTTGGAGGGATGTTGGCCAGAAAGTTCTCCCATTCTCTCGATTAAGACGACAAACGAGCCACATCAGCCAGTTATAATCCTTTGGCTCTGTGGATTTTGATGATGATGATGGAAGCAAACCACCCCACCAACTCCAACCACTAACCTCTGTGCACCTTGCTTTTGGGCTGTCTCCATTGGAGCATGCCCCACTTGGCCCCGCTTCATGCCTGACGTCTGAAGGGGGAAAGGTCGATTAGATGACGTCTGTCGATTACGTTGGGTGAAGATGATGACGATGGGATGCTGCTCTTATGACTGTGACTGTGACAGCAACAATACGCAATCCACGACCTAGAGATGCGCAGAATGGAATGGAGTGTGACGAAGAGGGCACATTAGAAATGGATAACAGGTATAGCATTTGCTATTAAATTTAAATAAAAGAGGTAAGTAGGGGAACCTATGTACATATCCAGTCAGTGACTCAAGCATCACAAAAAAGCGACACCATTTATGCTGCTCATCTCTAGACAAGCGTTTGGGTAATGCTCACCCCTAGCTCCCCTTTCAGCCTTCGTTTGAATGTTACTGGCATTTGCATATTCTCTAATTTGGCTAGTTTGGCAATTGCGGCCGATTTTGCAAAACGTTATTTGCCATGGGCGACGGCGCCATCACCTCCTTCTGACCGGAGGCACCCCGCACCCCCCCCCCCCCCCCCCCCCCCCCCCCCCCTCCCCCTCTTAAAACAGACCGCCACCCCCCCCCCCCCGAGCCCCCCCACAAATTTTTTCCTAAAACAGAGAGCAGGCCGGAGAGGGGGCTCCCCCCNAACGAGTTAAGTGGTTTCAAGTGGTCCGTCCTTCCCCTGCCCAAAACCCCCTCCCCACAACCCATCTCTATGTTAGATATCCCCCTGGCTATGAGCAACGTTTCGTGTCGGGTGAATTTGTTAAGTTGCGAGTGATTTGAAGGCATCTTCTGCTGCGTACAGCTGCTGCTGCTCCTATCCCACTTCTCTTTTCGTCTATAAAGTTGTTCGACTATTTTTCTACTTGATGTACGGCATTTTGCTTAACTGCTCGACTTGGTTCCCATTTCGATGCGTGCCCAGCCGAGCCAATCACATTATGTTGGCAACAAATTTTAATTAATGCCCTTATAACAAAACGGAGCAGCAATACAGAACCATCGAGTAGGAACGCTTCGTAAGAGTCACAACTTTTAAACCCGGTACTCAATCAGTAATATATATATATTTAGATTCATAAGTACATATGTATGTATATATGTAACCCTAGCGCGATGCACATGTACAAATGTACAAATTTACATACATACATATGTATGTAACCCTGTTTTTTTCGAATTATACATTTTTTCTACATGTGTCACCTACATCACTTCTCACACCAACAGGCCCTTTAGCTCGCCACCATCCCCCAGAGACTCACACTGCATGAGGCAGAGTGTGCGAGCGAGAAAGAATGACGGCAACAAGCAAGCATAAGCAAAGCTGCTGGAAGAGTGTGGGGAAACCACTGCAACTGAATTTCTTCAATCTGGCTACAACAATGATATGCGCCGATTGTATTGCGAGGATCTAATAGATATGCCATTCTCTACGGAGGTAGACACTTTTTTGTTCTCCCATCTTTAAAATAGTGGATACGAGAGATTTTCATCCTTTTTGGGTGCGAAAGGGGGCGTGGTGATTTTTTAAATACGCTTGTATCAGGGGATATCACAGCGGTCTGGATGCAAAATTTAGTGGATCAAGCTCTTAAGGTCTCTGAGTACCAGCCGACATTCAAACTGGACAGACAGACATGGCCGTATACAATGTGCGTTGCAAATGTACATCCCTTTCGACCACAAATACAATATACCTTATTTACTCTTCGACTACCCCGTATAAAAGAAAAAAGTAAGAAACGAAGAAAAGGCAACAATAATGGCGGCGATAAAATTAAATTAATTACGATTTATAGGCCACAAAAATCCGTAATACAACATAAATCCAAATGAGCCAACATTTCGCTCCCTCTCTCCCGCTCTCTCTCTCTGTACCGCTGAGGGAGTTAAAAATTTCAACCACACACAGTAGGACGACTATACTGACAGAACCAGGCGACACCTGACCTCCACTCCTTCACTCCCCACCTTTTGGCGGTGTCTTTATTACTTTGTCAAGGCAACGTGCGATACATAAACAATTAAATTCCGAATAACAAGCCGCAAAGTTGATTCCAGGGATGGGCTGCCATGGAGCGCTGGGCTAGGGGACAGGGAACCGTGTGATAGGGGGCCTGTAGGTTGTTAAGAGGGGCAGTCGAGCGAAATTTGTTGCAATTCATTGACTTGGCGCAAAGGCGCTAACATAAATTTCCAACAGCAGCACAGGCAGTGGCAACAGCCATGAAGCAGCACCCCGAACGCTGCGACGTTCGACGCTGAGACGCTTCGTACGCGTCACAACTGTTATACCCGGTACTCAGTTAGTGCGGATAGATAGACGGGGTGCAGGTAGCCACTGCAAAAGAATTTCTTCATTCTGGCTATAATAGTGGTCCAATCTAATTCCAATTCGGTGATCTGATAGATGTGGTCATTCCCTACTGATTACCAATTTTTTGCTTTGTAGCTTTTTGTGGGGGCAAAAAAAGGCGTGGCTAAATTTTTAAACAAACTTTTATCAGTGTGATATTACATGTTTCTTCACACAAACTTTGGCGACTCTGGCTGGATGGACAGACGGACAGACAGACAGATATAGCCTGGGCTATTGATGCTGGGGCGGAAACGTTTCCTTCTGAGCGTTACATACATCCACAAATACAATATACCCAATTTAATCTTCGAGTGCTGGGTATATAAATCAAGAAATATTAATGACTTGAACGAACAGTCGATACTCTCACCAATAGCCAAATATAATCAATGGCCAGTGAATTAATTAACTGCAGCCCCATTCAACCAAAAATATGTGTGTATTTCACTTATTTTTCACACAATTTAATGGGTATGGGAGTTGTGTACGCGTAATTTTTATATTTATACACTTTAGTAAGCAAGCTCTAAATGGGTTCCGCTTGATGGAGGAAAATTACGCGTCACAGACAAAAATCTACAAACTAGGATACATATATCCTCGATATATCTACATATATCAATGTTCCAACAACAATCATGGCCCCCTAATAATTATATCAATCGTCAAATCAATCGTCGAATCAATCGTCAAATTTGTGCATGTCGCCTGACGAGGGTGCTTGATTCTCCATATTCCCTTGAGGTCAATCAATCTGCCAAATGGCAGTAGCTGCTACGTTGAAAATTTACACTTGACTTGTTCCTTATATGGCCGACAAAACTCGACACAAAGTGCCCATACCCCAGCGAGTGAACAAAACAAACTTAAATGGCAGCATATTGTAAATTTATTAGATTGGGGACATTGTGTCGGTGTTCTGAGCTGTGAGGCTTAAAGCAAGTGGGGAATGAGGCATGTGGCATGCAGCCTAAAAGTCAAGGCTGCCTGTTGGGTGACATGTGCAGAGAGGGCAATCAGGCGATGGCGATGGCGAATTGCGATTACGATTGCGTTTGCGATGGCAATGAGCTGCTCAGCAGCATCATCAGCAGCAGCGGGGGAAAGCAGCAGCGGAAGGATATAATATAAAAAATGTTGCCTACATATGGGGGCCACATTTGACATTGCAATAAATAAATGTCAGAAATGGGGAAATATAAATCAAATGTCAATTTGAAATCGTTATTTTAGTGCGGAAAAGAATTTAGGTTGCGAGATTAGTGGAAAGACTGAGCAGTATTTGATATAAATTTAATGCAGTAAACACGTGCAACATTTTTATAGAGAGTTCCCCAACTAACATAATGCGGGAAATCAGATAGTGTTGGAAATAGTACAAATCTAAACAATTGTGATTGCCTTTTAGTGCTAAATGTATTCCAAAAATAATTCAATAGTTAATTTGGGAAATCCTTTTAGATTTTATACTCGCTTTCCGTTTATTATTAACACATAAGTACCCTTCTATATGGGTCAATAGGTTAAGTTAAGTAAGTGGAAAGACTAAGCAGTATTGGATATAAATGTAAGGCAGTAAACACGGTCCCAAGTTAAAAAGCTTTTAATACTCACCCGATCCCATTTGGCCGGCAAATCTTATTAGTTTACCCATTCCCTTCCCCGGCAACTGCCACTACCCCTACCCAGCTGAGGCAACATTTTGGCTAAGCTACCCTCTTCAGGCACTTTATGGATGGGGAGTCCCGGGCTAACCAGCACCCCAAAGTTCGTCCACCGAGGATGACCTTCGCTAACGCGCTCTAGCGGCTGACTCAAATGCTTTTCCAAATGCTCAAAAGTAAATCGGATGAAAGAAGCAGACAAAAAAATCTATCAACTTCAAGGTAGGGACAAGCCACAAGAGAACGAGCAAGTGAAAGAGACAAGAGACAAAAAACAGAGACAAGATTAGACAGAGTTGGAGCTAAAGGGAGAAGATCTCACCTAAGTCTACTTAAACTGCTTTTATTTATAGCCTGCCGTTTTTGGAGGCGCTGTGGCAGTGGTTCTGGAATTGGGTTGGATGGAACTCATATACATATGCCGCAAGGACGGACCACCCGATGGCCAGAAAAATGTCTTTCGTTGTTCTTCGTTGACATGCTCAGCGACGGTGGAGAACTAGTTTCTAAAAAACTTTTCTTGCCAATTGTTCTAACTTTTTCCCAGCCACCCAGCTGTCCTCCCCCTCAAACAAAATCCTTCCTAGCTGCCATTCCCATGCCCGTTCGGAGAGACCAAGGCGAATTCTGAGATAAGTCTTCCACTCGGATAAATCTGCAGCGAGGGCGGCAAAGTTATGGCATTCGTAGAGTGTCTGAAAACAGAGAGCCGACCACAAAAGGACAGGAGGCGAAGCGACCAATGTCATGCCATGCCATGTCTACCTCTTCCACCTTGCCCGTGGACAAGCCAGCAGTCTCCTGCTCGATGCTGCTACTGCTCCCCGTATTTGTGTCACTTTATTTATATTAATGCACAGGGGCATCCTGCGGCGCAGCTACAATAAGTAATTTGATCGAGTGCCAACGACTTCAGACTTCTAGACTACCAACAGCGAGCAGCAAGCGGTGGACTGCAGACTGCTCAACGCACTTTAGTTCCTTCCTTGCTCCTGCTCCTCTGGATGCACTGTGCTTGGCGAAATGAATTTTTAGAAGAATGCAGGAAGAAATAGCAGACCAGAAATGGTACAAAAAGCCCAGACCAGAGAGAAGACTGAATGCTCTCGAGAGTCCTGGCACTGGCACTGACTTGAATCGCTGTTCAGACAAACAAACAAGCGAATAGAGACGCAGACAACCTGTGGGGTAAGTGGAGCAATTGGCTTGAAGCTGGGGTTATCATGAAGCTCCTTCGAGCGGGCTTTAAGGATGCTTCAAGTGAAGATAATTTCGCTTGGGAACCAACTCGAGGGGCGATTCTTTTAGGCTTAGATTATTCTTTTTGGAGTGAACTGAATAAATTGAAGAAGACAACCAGAAAGTGCTCTTAGTTTTGAACACTTCTACTTCTTTTTATCTGTGGATAGAGCTCCTGCCATAGCTAATGTACCCCCAAAATGACAGACCAAAGGACAATCGAATGCATCTGCATTGGTTGACTTAAACTTCTCGCCGAAGGAGCAATAGAAGGGGAGTTACACTATGGTGTAGAACGACAGAAAAAGCACCGGCAGGCAACGGCCAGCAGGCGAATTCAGGATACAGACATTTTTGGGAACAGGCAGGCGAGTGCAAAGGATTAAAAACTCTAGATTTTATTAGATAGAACCCAGTGAACAGAAAACAAACCTGAATTTTGCAGCGCCACCGTTTATGTCCATTCTGTCCCATTCCACTGCTCTACTCTATGTTTTCTCCTCACCTATCCCCAGCCCATTTTCTCTCAAGGTCCTCACGAACATCATAAATTCTGTGACAAATGCAGGTACAAAGTGCTTCCCAGTAGCAAACTTTTGCTTGGCCAAGATAAGGCAGAGATTCCAGATGGATCCCACGCCGTGCCGGACCCCAGGACTGCCAACTCTGGTTCCTCTTTTTGGGCCTGGTCAAACATAATGTTTAAATTTAAGCTCTCCATTTCCAGTTCCAGCTCCAGCTACGGACACGGCTGGTGGCCCTGTGGCGAGTTGGGTGAATTTTAATACCAATTGATTCGAGATTTTGGCTAAATATTTGAATTAACTTTTCAATTCTTATGAGAGGGGAGGGGAGGAAGAGGCGGCATATACAAATGCCTGGCCCTGATTAGCTGTCATTGTACATTCCAGCTAAGAGAGGGGAAGCAGATAAGTAGACATAATGCTTGTTCGCCTGAAGGCTAGAGAGACAACCAGTTTTAGAATAGTAGAGTGAAGATGTAGTACATTGCACACATCCCATATCAGGACAGTGTAAAAACTTGAAAGAACGAGAAGGGACGTTAGACGCTTCCTGCGCTTCACAACTTTTATACCCGGCACTCAGTACTACATCTGTACCTTAGCAGTTTTTTGTCAAATTTTACATTTTTTCTTCATCTGTCATCTACATCTACAACACTTCTCACGCCAACACACTCTTTTAGCTCGCCACCCTCCTCTAGAACCACGCACTGCAGAGTCATGGCAGAGGCAGAGACGTGGCAGAGGCAGAGGCCGCACACTACACGAAGCAGAGTGTGAATGAGAGAATGTGAAAAAAAAAACTAATATAAGCTGCGGGACGGGGTGGGTTTAGCCACAGCAAATTAATTTCTTCATTCTAGCTATAATAATGGTCCAATCGAATCGCAATTTGGTGATCTAGATAGATATGATAGAAATGGTTATTTCCTACGGAATGGCGTTTTTAGTTTTCTTTTATCTTTAAAATTGTAGATTTAGAGGTTTCCTCTCTTTTGCGGGAGCGGAAGGGGGTGGGGCTAATTTTTTAAATACACTTATAACAGTGTGAGCAAACAGAAGTATGGATGCAAAATTTTGTGGCTCTAGCTTTTATAGTCTCTGAGATCCAGGCGCTCAACAAGACGGACAGACAGACAGACATAGACTCGGCTATTGATGCTGATCAAGAATATATATACTTTATGGGGTCGGAAACGCTTCCTTCTGTGCGTTACATACAACCTTTATTCGCACAAGCAAAATATACGCTATTTACTCTTCGAGGACCGGTTATAAAAAGTACGTTTCTTTCGTTCGTTAAAGTGTGGATTTTACTCTGCCTTTCCGTACAAGTATTTTGTATATGTATTTTCGACTGCATAATATTCTCCGTTTAGGGTGCGACAGTTGTGGTAACAAGTGACTTGAGCTGGTTTTGTTATTGAAATGAGCCTCAAACAAAAACACGCGCACTCCGCAGTTACACGCATACAGTTACACCCGCAGATACATATACACTCATGCACCAATGTCTATATGGATGAGGTCTGGCTGAATGGAGTGATATGGTGCGGGGCGTGGCGGGGTTGACACTCGCACGCATGCATAAGTAAACCAACATAAACATTTGCTCCAACGCCGAGTATAAAATGGCATAACAAGCAGCGAACCACACACAAAGGAGGCACAGGACAAGGACAACGACAGCGCGCTGCAGCGGCAGGAAGAATAATAGCAGGGAGGTGCGTGTTCGAGCATGTAAGTTGATCCAGGAAGGGGGAGGGGTAACGTGAATATAATACCTATAATATCGCAGCTATTGATCGAATTTGATGATACCCTATTGGCGATTAATTGAGATAATTGGCGAGATTGCATACATGGCAGGCTTAACGAGGAATTCTCATATTTTTGGGTGAACGTCTTTTGAAAGCAGTTGCTAAGTGACGGAATTTGTACCTTTTTTGAATTTATAAGGAACAGAGAGCAAATAAAGTTGTAACATAAAGGCAGAACTTACCAGTGTTCTATTCCCAAGGATTATCGATTAATCGTGGCTGATAAAAGGAATAATTGTTATACACGGTACTCGAAGAGTAAATATGGAATTTTTTATTTGTGCACAAAAGTGGTTGTGGTATGTACGTACGTATGTAACGCACAGAAGGAAACGTTTCCGACCCCATAAAGTATATATATTATTTATCAGCATCAATAGCCGAGTCGATATAGCCATGTCTGTCTGTTCGTCCGTCCGTCCATCTTGTTGAGCGCCTGGATCTCAGAGACTATAAAAGCTGGATCCAATAAATTTTGCATCCAGAAGGCTGTTACTCAAACTGTTAAAAATGTATTTTAAAATTTTCGCCCTGCCCCCTTCCGCACACGCAAAGGGCGAAAATCTCCCGCAGCCACAATTTTGAAGATAAAAGAAAACTAAAAACGCGAATCACCGAATTTGGAATGACAAGTGTTTTAGATGTAGAAAAAATTGAAAATGTAAAATTTGAAAAAAACGTTCAAGGTACGGATTTACTACTGAGTACCGGAAATAAAAGTTGTGACGCGTTAGACGCTTCCAACACGTTCCTTCTCGTTGTGAAATGTTCTTTGTCAAAAACGAATTCAAGTTCCTCGCAAACTTGAAATAAACCGTGGAACACCCTTCATTGCTTTGAGTGTTCGAAAAACCACAGTTGGCAGTCACAAATTTTGTTGCTGCGCATTGCTGTTTCCTCTGTGGCTGATACTTCTTTAGCCGCTGCGGCTGCTTCTGTTCTTGACTCAACAGTGTCTCTTCTGTTGCTGCTGCTTCGAATTGGAACAGCTGGGCTGCTTCTGCAGTCATCATCATCTTCGCCTTATTAACGCAACTTTTCTTTTGTGAGTTGCAAGTTGCTGGTATTGTTGCTGCTGGAGCGGCTGCCTCTGCGACACCTTAACGAGCTGATACTTGTGCTTCTGCTTCTTTTGCTGCTTTTGTGGCAGGTAAAGCGTGTGCAAGTACTTTTATTCGATGGTGGAGAGTCCATCCTCTCCTCTTGTGTTTTTCTACACTGGACACGCAATTAAATTGGAAACAGCCAGCCGAACAACACAGTTCGATGCTTGCTACATGGCATCTAAGCAATTGACAGGTTGCACTTAAAGGCTGACACTCGCACAGACACACACGAGTGGCATGCCACCAAACAAGAAAGAGAGAGAGAGAGATAGCGGTAGAGGGAGCCACACATACATAGACGAGTGCACATGCAATCAATTAAATTCGTTGTAAATTCAACGGCTTATCTGCCGTAATCAATCTTAATTTTCCACTTGACATGCATTGCTGGGGCAAAGTAAACTGAAAAGGCAAGGGCAGAAGAAGCAGGAAGAAAACCATCTCCAACTCGACTCACCCACTCGAGGGATCCGCAAAGGCACCCGAGTGTGAGCCAAGAAAGAATGAGAGAATGAGACTGCTGGGGGACAGTGAGACAGAAAGAGAGACACACAGACGCTGCGTGTACGCAACCTGGCCGATGCTTTACGCATTTTTAATCAAAAATACTGCCATACGCCTATGCCCACGCAACACAAAGAATGCCACAATTTACCCAAAGCACTCAAAGTGCACTCGAGACAAATGTAAAATTAAAATCGGAAAAATACTTTAAACTCCATATATGTAGAAGTGGAACAGTTCTTCGATTTTGGGAGTGGGACTGAAACTACTCGGTAACGGATTGTGTGCCAGAGTGTGTTTTCCTTTACTTTAAACACTTTTTCAATTTATTTATCTCTCTCTTGCTTTGCACTGGTTTTGCAATTGTAATGCATTTTTTGTACAGGTAGATTTTAATAATCGAAATGTTTGTTCCGGGTTACGGAATTTATCTGTATACACTTTATTGGATTTTGATTACCAACAGCTTATGTTAGAAATAGAATCGGATTGTACCTGGGGACTGCACATATGGAATGGTTTAATTTTCGGGGTAAATTGTGGATCAAATTCGAGAAAAGAAATTAAAGTGATTGTTGTTGAAATATCAAATAAATTAAGATATAACACATAACAGTTATTTTTCTTATACAATTACAAGAACTACGAAAATTGAATTCAAATTAATTAAAAAGTAAAGGAAAAACGTCAAGGTTCACAGTGAAGAGTTTCTTCTCTTTGATCTATGCATTACTTGTCTTCAGTGTACCAAAAAGAGAAAGATTTCTGGATGAACTTTTTCTAAATTTTAACTGCACTCTTTATTCTTCCTGGTATCTACTCTGGTATTTAAACATAATGATAATTCAGTATGCAATCCAGCAATCCACTGAGATTCAAACAACATGTTCGCACAATAATTATCATTAAATTTTATCGAATTATCAGAATTTAGATATTTTGTAACAAATGTTAATTAATTGAAATTGAAGCGAAAGTGCAAACTTCTAAACTCAAGCGAAGTGAAGCTGTTTTGTTTGAGTTAACCCAAAAAATTCCGAATACCCCCGGAACACCCCTAATGGACGATTATGGGCCACAATGTTTAATCAAAATCACTTGAAATATGCCTCCCAGCTAACCATTGTAAGTCAGGGTTTCCATCTCCATCTCCCCATCTCATCCACCTCTTGTATGCATCTAAGTTCTGTACATGTCAGGGAGTGATTTTGGTACATGGATAAAAGCGAATTGAATCCATCGCGTGGCCAGAAGATATTTCAACCATCTTGTTGCAATTTGTTCAAGTTTGTTTGCACTCTGAGTGGTAGGAACCTTTCTCCCCCCAAACCATTTCCCACTTGCATCCATTTCGACTCCTGGGCGCATCTCTGCTTGCTGATGTTCGCACTGATATGCCAGCTACCGGAAGCATTACTTAATATGCGTGAATTGTGTGGCATCAACTATACATTGTGTGTTATCTCTGGCTATCATACCACTCCTCTGCTGCTGCCACACCACACCACACCACACTACACCTCGTCCTACTCTGGGGTGCATGTGCATGTTGCTGGGTCGTGGCTGAAACAATTTATCATTTGAGCATGACGCACGTAACGCAACAAACACTCCCACACAGATACACACTCATACATGTATTCAAATGCATTATACCATTGAGCTCATCAGTGGGGGCTTCCTTTCCGCTTCCGCATAACCACTCGGGCTTAGTCGCTCCTCGAGGCAAAAGCATTTAACGTGCAGTTTATGTTTGCCACAAGATCTATTACAGGAAATTCGCATATACATGCCGATGTGCACAAATTGCTGTAAGTGCGTGTGGCCGGAGAGACGGATGATAATAATGAGGATGATATGATGGTAAAGGCAAATCTGAAGAAGTCCTTTGGACCCTGCGGTAAATCCCAATCAAGCAGCAAAACAAAAATTGATTATTTTGTGCGGATTGAGTGGGGGACAGAGAAGGCTTTTCACAGTGTCTTCACTTATGCTAGGATTTGCATTAAATATTATTTAATCCTTATTTATTTATCCTTATTTATTCTTATTTAAACATCAGAATTCATAGCAAACTAAGCAAATACAACGCCTACGAAATTATGCAAATTCGTGGCAAAGATTTAACTGTTGTACGCATGCTAAATTTATTGATTAGGAGGTCGGAAGCTGTGCGGGCTCAAGGGGGTGAGTGAAGGTGTTAAGCGAATGATTGGAGCTTAAGGGTTTGGGGCAGTCAGCCAACCCGGCAACCAAGCAGCCTTTCCAATCTTGATAGGTTTATTAGATCGAGTTACTTACTTACCGTCACTTCCTTTGAGTTATTTCGTTGGAATCATGTTGTCACATCACGAATAATTTGTTCTGGCATTTTCATCTGAATTGTACACACAATGTCTTTGTCCATTGATTCATAGTTACCAATGATGGTCCATTTCTATGCCTGAAAATCGTTGATGACTGCAAACGGAAGAGATATATAAAGAATTTAAGGAATTTGATAGTTTGATACTCGTATTTCAACACCATGATACTTATGTGTGTGCAATGAAATGTACGGATTTATTTCTGATATGGAAATGTTTTTTTGCAAGTCCGACTAGTAGCTGAAAAATAATCCTACTTCTGTAAACAATTTATGTGCTAAATAGTGCGCTTAACTTAACAGTGTTTAATCTAATAAAAAAGTGTAATTGGCGCGTAGTTGAAATGGTGCTAATCTTAGCTTAACCCAAATAGATGCACGTAAACAGTTGCTTAAAGTAAATAACACTACTCAACACGATATTTACGCTTTGATCCAGACCAACATTTTTTTTAGAAATGGACTCATGATAATTTCTTTTTTCTATGGCGTAACTGTTTTTTGACATTTTTTAAAATCTGGTATTTTTTAGAACGGTTTTTTTAAGAGGTAGCGCTTTTTTTCACATAACCTTAGTAGCTTAAATCTGGGTTTATTTAACTTAGCTATTATTTAAAGCTGATAAATTCATCTATAGTGTAAAGCCAAGCACTTTGGGGCTTTATAATACCGTTAGAGAAATATACAGCTTTAAAATGCAAGAATGTTGATTTTTGAGAGGTATTTTTTAAGAAATTATAAATCAATACTTGTGTTTTCTATTTTTTATGTACAGGTGCATTAATTCAGCGTTGTTTTGGCGTCGTAGGTATTGTTCGTCAAAATCTATGAAGAGACGGCTGAGCTAAAATTGTTCAACCAACCCTAAAATCCTGTGTATTTTGTTAAAAACCGACACATCATAGGATTTATTTAAATTTTAGTCTTTTTTGAGTACTGAAGCCAGAAATACTCTGACAAAAGGTACTATTTCTGGATTTTTTCAGGGTTGGTTGAACAATAGAGGACAACGGATATGATTTTTTTTCGACTTTTCCTGAGTTTTTCAAGTCAAAATTTCGTAAAATATACCTCACAAAAATCAAAATTCTATCAATGCTAGCTATGTCTCAAACGGTAAGCTACGCCCCCAAAGTGCTTGGGAATACATTATAGATGCATTTATCAACTTTATAGGATGTCTAAGTTCGTTACAACCAGATGTACGCTACTTAAGTTATGTGAAAAAAACGCGCTACCTCTTACAAACAAAAATTCTGATTTTAAAAAAATCTTTAAAAACAAGTTCTGCCAAGTTTTTTTCTCTCTCTTTATATTTTATATTATGCAAATAAATCTAAACTTAGGAATATGGAATGCCAATGGGCTTTCCAACCATGTAAATGAAATAGCTTTATTTTTAAAAACGAATGCCATTGACGTCATGCTTATTTCAGAAACACACTTCACTAGCAAATCTTTTTTTAAAGTTACTGGATACGACACAGTAAAAGCTGACCATCCATCAGATAGAGCTCATGGAGGTGCTGCAATTCTTGTCAAGCAGGGCCTTAAATTTCAAATCATGGACAGTACTAGGGAAAACGCTATGCAAGCTGCCACAATTCAGATAAAATGTATGCACGCAGATGTATCAATAACAGCGATTTATCTCCCACCAAGATTCACAATAAAAGAACTCGATTTCAAAAACTTTTTCCAAGGACTGGGAGCAAAGTTTATCGTGGGAGGCGACTTCAATGCCAAACATCCATGGTGGGGATCCAGATTAACTAACCCGAAGGGATCGGAGTTATACAAATGCATACGAAACAATAACATAACGACTTTGTCAACTGGTGTGCCCACATACTGGCCAACTGATAGTCGAAAAATTCCAGATTTGATTGATTTCATAGTATTCTCTGGAATCCCACAATCACACATGCGAGTAATGGAGAGCTTTGACCTTAACTCAGATCATTCTCCAATAATAGCAACTTACAGCACAATAGCCCATATGTTGGAAAAGCCCTATAAAGTAATAACAGCCTCTACAGACATTAACGCATTTAAAAGCCATTTAGATTCAGCTATAAGCCTGGACATTCCGTTAAAAACAGGAGAGGAGATAGACTATGCTGTGGAGCTTTTCACAAATACAATTCATAATGCGAGCTACAGAAACACGAATCATGCTCTTAATCATCAACAACCAAACCAATTGAACCTTTCAACCGATCTTCGACAAAAAATACAAAATAAAAGGAATCTGCGAAAACGCTGGCAAGAAACTCACTACCCTGCTGACAAAAGATTATACAACAAGGCTGCATCTGAGCTTAGACAACTGCTGTCGAACTTA
>NW_022995782.1:73859-75001 GCF_900245975.1 Drosophila guanche | reverse complement strand
CCTTAACTCAGATCATTCTCCAATAATAGCAACTTACAGCACAATAGCCCATATGTTGGAAAAGCCCTATAAAGTAATAACAGCCTCTACAGACATTAACGCATTTAAAAGCCATTTAGATTCAGCTATAAGCCTGGACATTCCGTTAAAAACAGGAGAGGAGATAGACTATGCTGTGGAGCTTTTCACAAATACAATTCATAATGCGAGCTACAGAAACACGAATTATGCTCTTAATCATCAACAACCAAACCAATTGAACCTTTCAACCGATCTTCGACAAAAAATACAAAATAAAAGGAATCTGCGAAAACGCTGGCAAGAAACTCACTACCCTGCTGACAAAAGATTATACAACAAGGCTGCATCTGAGCTTAGACAACTGCTGTCGAACTTACGCAATGAATCTCTAGCTGCGTATCTGAGAAACTTAGACCCTAATTCAAGCAACAATGAATACAACCTATGGAGGGCGACTAAATACCTAAAGAAACCAGCTAAAAGAAACATAAATATTCGCAAAAACAACGGAACTTGGTGTAGGTCTAATAATGAACAAGCGGAAGCATTTGCACAACATCTGCACTCTGTGTTTCAGCCAAACGATATAAATAATTATACAACAGAGACTGAAGTAGAAAAATTCCTTGAGTCACCCTGCCAAATGAGCTTGCCTATTAAAAGCATTAAATATGAAGAAGTTGTGACAGAAATCAAATGCTTGAACAATAAAAAAGCACCAGGCCCTGATAAAATAGACGGTATCACCCTAAAAAGTTTACCACCAAAATGCATTCGGTTTCTCACTCTTATATATAACGCGATTCTCAGACTAGACCACTTTCCAAGTCAATGGAAATGTGCAGAGATCGTTATGATCCTAAAACCAAACAAAATAGAAATGGAATTGACATCATACCGTCCCATTAGTCTGTTGACAATTTTCTCGAAAGTGTTTGAAAAAATACTATTGAAGAGAATGTTACCAATTTTAGACGAACTTTCCATCATTCCTGAATACCAATTCGGATTCAGGAGGGGTCACGGGACCCCTGAGCAATGTCACAGGGTTATTAATGATATAGTTTCGGCATTTGAAAACAAAAAATACTGCACTGCTGCATTTCTTGATGTTCAACAAG
>NW_022995782.1:0-72549 GCF_900245975.1 Drosophila guanche | reverse complement strand
TTCATTAAGACCAGGTAACTGCCCAAATGTTACACTTAACGGCTCACCAATTCCACAAAGTACCTGTGTGAAGTATCTCGGCTTGCATCTCGACCGCAGATTAACATGGAAAAACCACATTAAAGCAAAATGTCAACAACTTAGACTTAAAACACTAAAAATGTCCTGGCTGATTAGTCGAAAATCAGAAACCACTTTGGAAAACAAAATTCGCCTCTACAAATCCATACTGAAGCCTGTTTGGTCCTACGCTATACAGCTTTGGGGGACTGCTGGCAACTCAAATATTGAGATACTTCAGCGTTACCAATCAAAAACTTTGAGACACATTGCAAATGCAAATATTCACAAAGATCTTAATATTCTAACCATTAAAGAGGAAATAAAGAAAACTAGTAAGAAATACATCGACAGACTCCACAACCACGAAAATAATTTAGCCTTAAGTCTATTAGACAATAGCCTAACAGTAAGAAGACTGAAAAGATACCACATTCTCGATATCCCTGATAGATAAATTTAACAAACTAAAAAGATGTTATATATAATAGCAGGGCTCATTGGAAAACTGCTATTTCTGTTAATTGAATATTAATTATACAATTTACTTATTGTTTAAAAACAGATTGTAAATATAAAGAGAGAGAAAAAAAAAAAAAAAAAAAAAAAAAAAAAAATAAAATATTTACAATCTGTTTTTTTTAACAATAAGTAAATTGTATAATTAATATTCAATTAACAGAAATAGCGGTTTTCCAATGAGCCCTGCTATTATATATAGAAAAATAACCATAATTCTTTAAAAAGAATTAAATCCCTCAGTCTATCAGATAAAGTCGGGTTGGTTTGAAGCGGAATAAAAGGTTTGATTTTGTCGAGTAGTGTAATAAACTGGAGGCGCTTCAGGGTAAATATTGGAAACAACTTTCAAAGTGGGAACAATGTTTAAGCATTCTTTGTTGGTTTTTTTGGTTTTTCCAAAGCATTTGAAAAGGAAAAATTGGTTCGTTTCGTTAATATTTATCAAACGTTTTCCCTCAACATAAAACCCCCAGCTAGCTTTTCCTAGAAGGTATTTCCTTACTCTTCTAGTCTCTGGTTTCTATCCTAGTTCGATTAGCTTATTGATGGCATGGGTCTACGGTGGCCAAAAAGCGAGAATCTGCATATAAATTTATGTTTCTTTTAACTTTAACTACCATTAGTGCTACCAGGCATGCATATAACAAATCAGCAACAACAGCAACTGCAATGTCACTTTGACATTAGAAGCAGCAGTAGGTGGACGAAGGGCAGCCTCAAAATCATCTCTCAATATAATGCGGCGGAAGCTTTTGTGAAATCCTTACGTCCAACTTTTTAATACGAAAACTTTCACCGAGTATAGTAGGAAGGCAACAGAAACAACAACAAAAACAGCTACTAAACCTTAACCAAAGGAGAAGGGACGTATTAGGCGCTTCTTACGCGTCACAACTTTTATACCCGGCGCTCAGTACTACATCTGCACCTTATTTTGTTATTTGTCGAAATTTACATTTTTTCTTCATCTGTCATCTACATCCACAACACTTCTCACACCAACACGCTCCTTTAGCTCGCCACACTCTCCTAGAGCCACACACTGCAGAGTCAGGGCAGAGACGCGGGAGAGACTCGGCAGAGGCAGACGCAGAGGCAGAGACGTGTCTGCGCGAAGCAGAGTGTGAATGAGAGAATGTGGAAAAAACAAATATAAGCTACGGGACGAGGTGGGTTTAGCCACTGGAAATTAATTTCTTCATTGTGGCCATAATAATGATCCAATCGGATCCCAAGTTGGTCATCTGATAGATATTAATTCAGGCATTCCTTACGAAATTGCGTTTTTAGTTATCTTTATATCTTCAAAATCGTAGATTTGGGAGGTTTTAGCCCTTTTGCGGGAGCGGAAGGGGGCGTGGCACATTTTTAAAATACACTGGATTCGGTGTGAGCATACAGCAGTCTGAATGCAACATTTGGTGGCTCTAGCTCTTATAGTCTCTGAGAACTAGCCGACAAACAAGACGGACAAACGGACGGACAGACGGACAGACAGACATGGCTCTATCGACTCGTCTATTGATGCTGATCAAGAATATATATACTTTATGGGGTCAGAAACGCTTCCTTCTGTGTTGCGGAAGGTGGCGAGGCTCATTTTGTGAAATACACTTGTAACAGTGTGAGCATACAGAAGTCTGGATTTGGGTCTAGCTTTTATAGTGTCTGACATCCAGACTAGCATTGTAGATAAAGCATATGCATATCCACCGGGTATCTACAAAATACTCTTAAAGTGTAACAATATTTTCCATTGCGGTCTGTGACATGCATCGATCAATGATGTCTCCTGTTTTGGCAGTCGGGCAGACAGATAAACGTGCCCCGCCTATGCAGTACTCAAAAATTTAATTTGCAAATCATCGATAAACAGTCAACAAGGCAGAAAGGAAACACCGAGCCAAATGGGCAAAGGAAGGACTGGGCAGCGAATGGAGTTGGGTTGTGGTTGGGGTTGGGGTTGGGGAACGTGGGAGGCATATTTATGATATGTGAGTCAAATCCATTGCCAAAGCGAAAAGTTGTTAAGGACTCTGTGAATATTGTATACGCTGTACGGGTAGGGCAGTTCTCGCACTCATACTCGTACTCCCTCGTAAATTACGTTTGTTTTCAATTTCTGTGTGTTTCAGTTTGCCTACTTTATATTTTTGCCAAGAAGCGAATTCATCCGATATCATATTCCATAGCATGCAAAGGTTGCATAATAATAATAATAATAATAATATTATGGGGCCACTAGAATATCAAAGAGATCCAAACTAAAGGCCAAACGATGGGATTGACTTCATTTTAGGAATTGGTTCAGTTTGCAACTCAATCGAGGGATTTACAGCTTCAATTGGTTTAAGGAACTGTAATGGCATATAAGATATACATATGTATGCATATACAAATTTCCATACCTAGACCACATCATCGATGCAACGCATAAATCTCTAACAGTAGAGCTCCACCTCAGACAGTAACAGGAAATAAGTGGGAGCTTAATCCAGCCCCAAATAAGATAGATTGAACTCAATCTTGTATGCAGTTTGAATTACTTCCGGGGACCATAATATATTTATTTATATCACCTTAACCAGCCGTTTTATCGTAGCGCAACGTGCCACTGCCACAGCCACTGCTACAGCCACTGCCAATGCTATTAGGGTTGCATAAATTGTGGCAAGTATTTATTGTATTTAATTTAAACTTGCCCACTTGGCACTTGGCAAGTGCAAATAGGCACGCAAAGGCCACCAGTTGCATCTGCCGCAGCCACCGCCACTGCCACATCCACCAACTTGCAAACTGACATGTGTATGTGTGTGGTGTGTGTATGGGGGGTATGTTTTGGCAGTGCACTTGCTTCTACAGCTACATGCTGTTGATGAGTTACAGCCAAGTTGTTGAAGTTTCTGTTCAAAAAGTTGACGCAGCCCTTAGATAAAACTGCAGCAACAGTAGGAACATAGAGAGGAAGTGTGGTAAAGGGCTAACCAGACAGAAAGAAGAACAGGGCACTCTCGTCAGATATAAACTTCATTGAAGTAAAAAGCAAGTAGTGTTGGAAAGTAAGCCAAAGCTAAAGTCGCAGTCTGTCAGTGAGGTGATGGAGAGAGACGAGAAGATACAGTAATTTGATTCAACTTCCATTTGTTTTTGCTGATGCAGAGGCAATTTTTCAATTTTTTCAATTTTGTAGCTAGAATTGGGGTCTACACATCTGTGGGTTCATAAATTCTTCAAACTTTTATCGTACATGGTAACATCATTATTTGTTTGTCCTAAAATGCTTCCTGGCAGCTGAGCGAACCTTTTTGCGGATGTTAATTGAATTCTGATTATACGCTTTGCATTATATTTCAGTGTGTGTTTTCGAATGTGTTTTCAAACACAACATAAGCATAACACTCTTTTCAACGTCCGAATCTTTTATCAGGCAGATTCAACCGATATCAGATATCATAGAATTTGCATTTTCAAGTGAAATAAAGCATAGAAAAACGTTATCATTCGAGAGTATTAAAATCCCCAAAGACAAGAAATCCTTTACGGAAATCCTAGCTGTCATTGTATATGTTATTAAAGAATTTCGTATCCTGAATATTGATTCCACAATCCATATAAGTACGATTACGAGAACACAACTGCACTTGTCATTTTGAATGCAATATGATTTTACAGACAATTTCATGTGACAGTTTTTTTTTGCCGTCTCATAACGAACTCATTTGGGGTCTCAAACGTTTTTGACAGTCGGAAAAAGCATTAAATGCCGAAGCAAAACTTGACAAATACGAAAGGGCCTCGACCTCGACCTGAGCCAGCATCAATACAAAAATCATCAAGCGGAGACCATTTCCCAGCCATTAAACAGCTATGACCATAGATAAGCTCTGCACTGTTTGCGTAAATAAATTCGACTCTTTATGTCTCTGTCTCTCTCTCCGGGGATTTGCTCGCATTTCTCATGGCCGTCTTTTTCCACAAAAATGGAAGAAGAGCAGAGTGGCCATTGCATATGAAAATATGTCCATTAAAAATAGATGTGTGGATGTCATTCTGGGGGGCCGTAAACGCGTCGTCTCATCTGTTGGACATGTCATTCGATTGCCACGCCAACGCGCATCTCCTACTACTACTACCAATTTATAAATAAAGTCCCTCCCATTGCACGCACATTTGCGGTTCATAATTTGCGTGCCATTTTTGTACGTTGGAGGACAAAATCAACAAACGAACAGACGAAAAAATTTAGCATTTGTGCAGCTACCAACTTGAATTTAAATTAATACGCAGCGCAGCGAAAAGCAAATTACGAGAACATCCGTAGCCGCATGGGTTTATACTACAAATAAATAAATGTATGACTACATATGTATGAACATATGTATAGCTACATAAAGTAGCAGGGAGACGATAAATATATATTGTACGGTCACGTTAATTTCTGGCAATTATGCGCATTTCACGTGTATTTAAAAAGAGTACTTAAAGATGAATATATAATCCATACATATGCACGTTTGTAGCGGTTGACCTGCTGGGAGCCCTTTACTATTATTTGTTATTATTAAATATGTATCGATAATTATTGTTCACTTTACTGAATCGTTCGTTCAGCTTTCTATCGACATTGCCGTCGACGTTGGTCAGGGCTCCAGCCTGCTGTGGTCAGCCGCTCAGTGCCGCCAGATTCTTAAATGCATATTGAGTGGGCCAAATCGTAATGGACTATATAAACAGATACAAGTACATAACTATATATATGTATTCATGTACATACATATATGTGAGGTGGGGGTTTGGGCTGCTTCGAGGGAAGATTAAAGTGTTGACAGTCTCTGTCATTCGGGGTCATTCGCGGGAGATTAACCCATATAAATATTTGAGTAAAGTTTATGCTTGCCTGTTAAATTTTTTAGAATAAACAACGGATTTGGGTTGTCATCAAAATGTAAAAATAGCTACACCATAAAACCCCCCAAAATTGTCAGTGAAAGCACTCCAAAGACCCAAAATAGTTAATTTTTATTTGGAAAATTTCATTATTCAATTATCCGAATTATTGCAAGTATTAAATTACTTACACTTGAAATCACTTTCTTGACAAGAAATCATTTCCCGATGGATTAATTATTCTTAAGAGTGGTTCCTTTATAGAATGAATTTTATAGAATATGAAAAAGTCAACATAAATCTGTGCATAAATCGATACTCACTCGGTGAGTGTTTGAATTCTCCCTGCTGACTCTGCCTCCTGATGTCTGTCTGAACTTCTACGGATCACCTCGTTTTATTGCACCACTTAAAGTAAATTAAATTAATTAAAACAGGGAGAAAGAAGAAAATAAAACAAACCATTCGAGACACTTTTAAGGAGAGATCTACAGAGTGTCTCTGGCCGACCGATTTGCATCTTTTCTCTCTTTTGTTTTATCCTGCTTTCTCTTGCCATTCTCCTTAAACTCCTTTTCCGCACTTGGCATACATACATATATGCTAGGCAACATCGTTCCGACAGCATCGGACTGACTGCCGCCGCCTCCTACCTCTCTGTCCCCACTGCATTGCGTGTATCTTCTTATGTGCCAAACCGCTTGTGTTCCGTATCTGGTATGCGTTTCCTTTACCTTTCCGCTGGCATCTGGAGTTTTTCGTTTCGTGTCGTTCCGTTTGGCTCAGTTGACTTGGCTGGCAATTATGAGAACCAAAATAAAAATACCATTTTTAGCAGCAAACTCAAAGTTTTCTTCCCATCTGTCTGCCAATCTCCCACCAGCCCCCAGAGCTACAAAGACGTAGGAACAAGTCTATAGATTTTTTACTGTAACTTGGGATTAGGCATTCTGGCAAAAAAACATTTTTTGGTGTAATTATCTTTTCAATAAGTAAAGAAAAATGTTGGCCGAGCTTAAAAAGAAGCAAACTCTTACCCTGGGTGTGGGTGTGAGCGCAAGTCTGAGAGACGAAGCGAGGAAATTTAAACAGAGATGCAGGATTCAGCGTCGCTACAAATTTTCTGAAGTTTTCTTCGAAATACGCACAGGTCCAGGGTGCATCCCACTTTCTACGTTCCACACCGCGGAACCGAACACCAGCCCAGACCACCCAGTAGCCAAGGGCACATCCTCGCCGCATACTTGCCGGCTTTCAAGGCACAACGTCGGAAATCGTAATTTGTTTTAAGTTATGATCATTATGCGACAATTATTAGTGTCATGCAAAGGCAACAAAAAAAGAAAAAATTAAAAGACTATACCAAATTCGAATCGGGCCAAGATTCGGTAGCTTGCGGCCAAGAGAGCGGAAGAGCGTTAAGCACTGAGTGAACAAGCGCTTGGCACAGATTTTGCGGTTGACTCTCCGGATTAAAGCTGTTTATGAAGCGGTTATGTTGCTTAAAGTTAATGCGTGTAATACGTAAAGTTAAAGTAAAGGGGAATCAATCAGTTGCATATTTGGGAAGATTTGGGAAGAGTTTCCTTCTTGCTAAATACGGTACAAAGTAAATACGAATATTCGTTAAGCATTTAAGATAATGTACATACATATGTAAATGGTATAACCTAAGCAATTGCAGAGATTTTTAAACATTTCCATGTTACAAATTCTTACATTCTCCATTTTATGATTTCCCTTATCCTGTCTGGGGCTAAATGGCTTAAGAAACAGGGCTGCACTCTCAGCGCCATCATTTGATGGCTCTGAAGAGTTGTCCCACGTGACCAGGCAAGGCACTGCAAGTGGATCTGTTTCTGGTCAACGTCTTCGTCTCTGCTGCTTCTGTCTCCGATTGCAGCAACTGTTCAGTTTATACTGGAGGTTGTTGTCCTAGAGACCCCCAAGTACATGCTGTCCCACGGCTGCTGCTGCTACTGCTGCCGCCGCTTCTGTTGTCAGTCTTTCCGTACTCATTTCCCTGTTGACACACCATTACTGCAGCTAATTAGAGGAGTGACCCCAGTGACGGGAGCGCCTTTAAACCCACAGAGTGCCACCAGACAAGGCAAGCACCGGCACCGGCACCTCGCAGCCCGCATCCGTTACATCTTCCAACCGCCTACCCTTCGACTTGGCTTGTGTACGCTAGAGATGGAGGGTTTCGTTGTTGACGCCTTGCACGTCACTGTTGTTTTTGCTACTGCTATTGCTGTTGCCGTTGCCCAGCAGTCAACTGCCTTCACACTTGGCATGGGCCGACCTCCCTCTCTTCCAACCACCACCCACGCCTTTCCTTCCCTTTCTTCTTATAGTAGGCACTAGTAGGCCCCCCCCACTGGCTTGTCAACTTCCTTCCACTTCTCATTTGTGCGGCATTTCCGGTACAATGGTGGTAACAATGAAGGGAAAGTCTTCACCCAACCCCCACCCGACCTCAACGATGTTTGCTGGCGACATTTCGCTTTCCTCCCTGGCTAAACCATTTGTAGACTTCAACCAGACTCATTGACCCCCGTTGGCCCCGGTCTCCTTTGCCAGCGTCGCTGTACCTTTACCAAATTCCACACTGAGAAAGAGAAAAACTCGGCTGCAATTTTATTTTATTTTCTTGCTCTTTCCTACTTTTTCTCTGCTCTTTCCATTCGAGTCAAAAGTTGGCTCAGTTAATTCATGAGATTTCACGGTTTATCTACCGGCGTCTCTGTTTTCCCACCTGCATAGAACTGCACCTCCTGTTATTTCCTGCTCTTACTCAATTTCTCTCTATCTCTCTGTTCTCAGTTGCTCAGTTCGCTTCGCATAGTCCATAGTTAATTAGAAACATATTCCTCGTGCGGCCCCAGTCTCCCAACTACTGAACTGTATCTTGATTCCGAGAAGACACGAAACGAGACGAGACTCTTCGCAGGCCTCCATTTTCGCCGCGGAAAAGTTATAAATATTCGATGGACGAGTACACAAAATAATGATTTGTCTTTCCCAAATTAATTTTGCTGTGAAATTTCATTGAAAGAATTGACTGGCGCGCGCTCGAGTCTGCATTTAAGGCGGAAAGAAAGGGGTTTTCTTTTTGATATGTTCTAGATCTGAACAGATTTCATGCTTGACGAATGAAATAATCAGTTTTGAACGCCTAAACATTACAAAAATTGCATTGCTTTTGAAGCAGTTTTAGTTGCTTTATTAAGGTGGCATGTGAAAATATTCGATATACAGTTTGGAGCAATGATGAGTACATGTTCACAAAACTGACTTTCGTCGCCCATAACTTATAAACCAATGAAGGAAAGCACACTAATTTTTTTCGTGTTTTAATAACTTTATTCTTAGCAAATAGGCAATGAAAACAAAAATGAAAAGCTTTAACAGAGCGAAAAATGACAAGCCAAAACAACTCGCATGTACTCCATTTTGCACTTTTCGTTAATTGCACTTATATTATTTTTCAAAATTTTCTAATGAACAATATGCATGTTAAATATTTTTTTTTATATTCTATATTCAACATTAAATTAATACATTTCTCATAACAATCGAAGCAGATTTAATGAATTTATTAAATAGTGTCTATGTTGTACCTGAGACTGAAGAAACAATATCGAGAAATTTAAAATATTATTGTGTAGCTTACTGAAAATGGCTATACGACATTTAAAACTGCTGAAAAACTTGGCATTAGCCAATCGGTGGTGATCATAGTGGAAAAGATGCGAATTTTGTCCCGAAACTGCAAGTCCAAAGTGTAAAGTGGTGTGGGGATGTTTTAAATGGTGGTACGTTTGCCAGACTTGGCCATCTAGAACAAAATTGATAGTATTATGAGAAAAGAACCATCTTTGGGTCTCAGAAAGTCTTGTTCCTAATATACCACATTATAAGTCTAGCTTTTGGGTGCAAGGGCGACCTTGGACTTCCTTTTTCACTACGATCTCCATCGATTAACTAATGCCAAGTTTTTCAGCAGTTTTAGGATGTCGTATAGCCATTTTCAGTAAGCTACACTGTTTCTTCAGTCTCAGGTACAACATAGACACTATTTAATAAATTCATGAAATCTGCTTCGATTATTATGAGAAATGTCTTAATTTTATGTTAGTATTACTAGAATATTAAAAAGAAAATATTTAACATCAAATCTGTGAGCATATTGTTTATTAGAAAACTTATAAATATAAAATAACGAAAAGTGCATAATTGAGTAAATGCGAGTTGTTTTAGTTATTTATTTTTCGCTAATTAAAAGCATCACATTTGTATTTTCTGGGATTGCCTATTTATTAAGGATAAAGTGATTGATATCTAGAAAAGAATTGGTTAAGTTTGCAATTTGCGTTTAGAAGTTATGTGCGACGAAAGTCAGTTATTGTGAACATGTACTCTCCCCACTGCCAACTACTTTATGGTCTTTAAAGAGCTACAAAAATCGACAAGAAATCTTTCAATCTGTTGCCACCTGTAAGTCTTAATAATTCGATCAATAAATTAAATGAAAAAAGGAAAAGAACAAACGAAAAGCCATGAAACCATACCGCAATAACTAGATATTGACATTCAATGTAAAGGAACAAGTAAATATAATGGAAAAAAACACAACAAAAAACTGAAGCAGAGATTTTCACCACAAGATTGAGGCAAAGATGATGAAAAGTAACTATGGAAACCATCACTAAGTGTGGTTCATAGATGCTGGCAAAACACAGATGCCGCCTTGCCACGGTTTCGAGCAATTGGAAATCCATTCAATATACGGCCATGGCTAGCCGGGCTATCTCGCAAACTTGTAAGCAAATATTTTCCAAAACACAAAAAGTCATTCCGCACACAACCGCAAAGTGTTTTCATTTATTTTTTTCTGTTTACATCTTTTTGGTTTCTTTGCAGCTCTGAGAGATCTGGGAAATTTATTGGATGCAGCCAAACTGATTTGATTAGAAACGCCCCTTTCGAATCTTTAGCAAAGTTGTAACGCCTCCATCTCTGCCATCATTACGCCCAGCCTTTACCTTCCCTGGCGTATCCTTCTCCTACATCTGCTCCGCTACGTCTTCTGTACAATCTGTTCGTTCTGGCCATTTGTTCGGCCTTCAAGCTTGACGGTCGCCTGCCCAAAAGCAATCTCTTAATTTGTTTACAAGCTTCGCTTTCGACTTTTTCTTCTTTGGCTGTTCGTCTTTCTCGCCTCCATCCGCATCCGCATCCTGTCCACCACAATTACATTCCACTTCCCCATTCCCCTGCCCATGCCACTCTATGCGCTAGTTCTGCAAACCTCACAAATATGTAAAAAGCCAAAGACTCGACGTAGACTCGTTTGCAACATTTGCAGACTAAATGGGGGCCGGGCACACGCCACCGGTAGAGCTGAAGCCAGAGGACGGGGCATGGCTTAAGGGGAATGGGAGCGAGAGGAGATGGCTCTGATAGAGATCTTGCTTTTATTTGTTACTTAGCATATTTTCACCTTGAGGGCAAACAATCTCCCACTAGACACAGACACACACCCCGACACACACAAACACACACACCCACTACGTAAACGGTAGTAGCGTTCATATATCCAGCCGGAGCGAAAGTAATAAGTATTCAGCTTAAAAAACATTTTTTCCTTTTCTGCTCTCACCAACAATTTTTTTTCTGCTGCACAAGATTTGGTTAGTTGCTTTGGCTTTCGTTTTTATACCCGATACTTAAAGACTATATAGGGTATTTTGTATTTGTGGGGCAAAAATGTAACACACAGAAGGATACGTTCCCGACCCCACAAAGTATATATATTATTGAACAGCATCAATAGCAGAGTCGATATTGCCATGTCTTAGACCCCATAAGGGATAGGGCAACCAAGTTTTGCATCCAGACTTCTGATTGCTCCACTGTTACAAGTGTACCTCAAAATTTCTGCTGTATCCACAATTTTGAAGATAAGAAAAACGCCACTTGGTAGGGAAGGACCATATCTATCAGATCACTGAATTATGATAATATTGGATCATTATTATAGCCAGAATGAAGAAATAAACGAGAAGGGACGTGTGAGACGCTTCTTACGCATCACAACTTTTATACCCGGCACTCAGTACTACATCTGCACCTTAGCGGTGTTTTGTAAAATTTTTAATTTTTTCTTCATCTGTCATCTACATCTACAACACTTCTCATACCAACACGCTCCGTTAGCTCGCCCCCCTTCCCTAGACCCACACACTGCAGACTCGCGGCAGAGGCAGCGCCCGCACACAAAAATAAACAAATATAAGCTGCGGATAAGCTTGTCGGACCTGGGAAGCTGCGTTTCCAGGGTACGCCGCACCTTCAACGGCAATCTTCTGCTGGAGGTGGCAAAAGGCAGCTCAGAGAGCGCGGAGGCTATGAACTTGGCGACGCAGCGGCAGTGCGTGCCATAGTCAGCTTGGGCTCCCAGCTGCAGCAACTGGGCCACAGATCGTTTGGGTAGAGCTGCGTTGTGGACATGCGTGGAGTTGCCCCAGATCTGCGACATAAAGTCGGCCGATGGGTTCGTCCGAGGCAAAGTAGGCGGGATGTGGGTCTATAGCTGCTACCTGGCGCCCAGCCTCCCCCTGGAGACCTTCAGCCGCATCATCGACGAGCTGATCGGAGACCTGCGAGGACGAAGCGACGTAGTGGTGGGGGGCGACTTCAATGCCTGGGCCCGGGAAGAGCAGCCTCTACTCAGGATAGGAAGGCGTATCGGCAGGCCACGCTGAGGATACAGGCCTTCGCAAGCGCCCTCCGGACCCACACGGCATCAGAGACTGATGGAACCAATGAGTGGGCGACCCAGCTGGGGGAGGCAGTGGAAGCGGCTTGCGACCAGAGCATGCTCCAGCGAAGTGCGTTTGGGAAACACCATGCCCCAGTCTTCTGGTGGAACGAGGACATCGCCGAGCTCCGCAAAATCTGCCACAGCGCGAGAAGACAGCTCCAACGAGCCAGGGGAACTCCGCGTCTAATGACTTGCTGCGAGGCATACAAAGTCGCGCGGAAGGAGTTGAAGACCGCCATCAGAGATAGCAAAAGAGAATGCTTCCTCAAGCTGTGCGACGCCGCAGAGGAGGACCTTTGGGGAGGCGCCTACAAGATGGTGGTAAAGAGCATCAACGCCGGAAGCAGAGCCCCAACAGACCCTGTAGTGCTGGAGGGGATAGTTAGGACCTTGTTCCCGCAAGGGCAGCCCATAACAACATCCCCGAGCCCCGAGCACAGCCCGGACGACATCTGCGAGGTCACGGAGGAATAGGTGCTGCGGGCAGGCAGTGACCTGAACCCAAAGAAGGCACCGGTGCCGGACGCGATTCCTAACCGAGCGACGAAGCTGGCACTAGCGCTGATCCCAAGCGAGGTCATGGGTCTGTTCAACAGATGCCTACACGAGGGTACGTTCCCATCGAGGTGGAAGAGGCAACGGCTCCTTTTGCTGTCCAAGCCGGGCAAGCCGCCGGGAGAGGCATCCTCCTACAGGCCCATCTGCCTCCTGGACACGATAGGGAAGGTCTTCGAGAAGGTGATCGCCACGAGGCTGAGCGCATCCATCGAAGCAGCAGGCGGCCTATCCCCGGAGCAATACGGGTTCAGGAAGGGGAAGTCGACACTGGACGCCATCTCCAAGGTTAAAACGGCAGAGAAGGCATGCGCTGGTTCCAGATGGAGAGGAAGGTCCAAATCCTACTGTCTCGTGGTGACACTTGACATAAGGAACGCCTTCAACTCGGTTCAACATCCCTGGTTACCTACAGAGGATAGCGCGTAGCTACTTCAGCGACAGGGTGCTGACGTACGAGACCAGTTTGGGTTCCAGGGCATACAAAGTCTCAGCCGGAGTCCCTCAGGGCTCCGTTTTGGGACCCCTGCTCTGCAACGCCATGTACGACGGAGTCCTGAGACTACCGATGCCAGCCAACACCAGCATGGTGGGGTTTGCGGATGACGTCGCCATAGTAGTGGTGGCCAAGCACCTCGCCGCAGTGGAGGAGCTCGCCAACGCGGCCGTCCGAGCCGTGGAGTCGTGGCTCACGGTCGCCGGATTGGACCTGGCAGCGCAGAAGACCGAGGCGGTGCTCATATCGAGCCGGAAAGCTGTAGAGACAGCAAGTGTGCAGGTCGGTGGCACCACGATACGCTCGCAGAGGGCAATCAAGTACCTCGGGGTGCTCATCGATACTCGCCTCTCCTTCAAGGAGCACTTGGAGTACGTGCAGAGGAAGGCCAGCGGAACCGCAGGAGCGCTCTCACGAATGCTCCTCAACACCAGAGGTCCGAAGCAGGCAACGCGGAAGCTCCTGACGAGTGTTGTGACGTCGCAGATCCTGTACGCCGCGCCCGCGTGAGCGAAAGCCGCTCAGGTGAAGACCTACATGCGAGGTGTGGAGGCGACGTACAGGCTGTGTGCCCTAAGGATAGCGTGCTCGTTCCGGACTGTGTCGGACGAAGCAGCGCTGGTCATCGCGGGGCAAGTCCCACTCAGGGAGCTAATAAGGGAGAGAGCAGAGTTGCATACAGCTGCGCAGGGCGGATGCGAAGCGACAAGAGCCGAGCTGAAGGCTACCGCAAGGAGGAACAGCATCAGCAGATGGCAGACCCAGTGGGACAGTTCACATAAAGGGCGCTGGACTTATTCCCTCATACCGAAGCTGCAAGCCTGGATCGAGAGGAAGCACGGCCAGGTGGACTTTTACCTTACCCAAGCGCTGAGTGGTCATGGCTGCTTTCGCAGCTACCTCAAGCGCTTTGGCCACGAGACGAAGGACTGGTGCCTAGAGTGCGGCACCGGTATAGTGGAGGACGCACAGCACGTCCTCTTCGAATGCCACCGGTTTGACCACGAGCGTCACCGCATGGAGGCAGTAGTAGGCGCCAGGATCTCCCCCGAGACCTTGGTGCCGATTATGCTGACCGAGTCAAGGGCATGGGAAGCGGCCGCAGAGTTCGCCTCGAGCGTTATGCGAACGCTGAGAGTGTTGGAGAGGAGGCGTAAACAGGAGACGAAGTAGAAACCTTCGAGCGTGCGAAGCAATGCTTTGCGGCGGTACCGCGCGCGCCTGGCGCCCACTCCCACTTCCACTAGCAAATACGGGCCCCATTATAAGTATACCCACTAGTGTAAGATTGTAGCATTATTAAAGCAAGACAATTAGAAGGAATAAACAAATGAATAAAAAAAAAAAAAATAGATATATAAGCTGCGGGACGGGGTGGGTTAAAAGTCGGCAGAGGCAGAAAGACGGCAGAGGCAGAGGCCGAGGGAAGCAGAAGCAGAGTGTGAATGACAGAATGTAAATAGAACAACAAAAGCTGAGGGACAGGGTGGGTTTAGCCACTGCAAATTCATTTCTTCATTCTGGCTATAATAATGATCCCATCGGATCCCAATTTAATGATCTGATAAATATATGGTCATTTCCTACGGAATGGTTTAGTTTTCTTTTATCTTCAAAGCTGTAGGTTTGGGAGGTTTTCGCCCTTTTGCGGTGGTGGAAGGGGGCGGTGCTAATTTTTGAAATACACTGGTTGCAGTGTGAGTATACAGCAGTCCGGAGCCAAAATTTGGTGGCTCTAGCTCTTATAGTCTCTGAGAACTAGCCGACAAACAAGACGGACGGACGGACAGACGGACAGACAGGCATGGCTCTATCGACTCGGCTATTGATGCTGATCAAGAATATATATGCCTTATGGGGTCGGAAACTCTTCCTTCTGTGCGTTACATACAAACGTTATTCACACAAATACAATATACCCTACTTACTCTTCGAGTACCTGGTATAACCACAAAAACGTCGTTTGACACGGGAAAACTTAAAAGGGAGAACTCTTGTAAACAAGTGAGTTCTCAAGATGAAAGCTGACACCAATCACCAGCTGCAGCTGCCTGTTTCATCCAAGCCGATGCATCTCCCAAGCCTCCCACACATAGGCCAACGCATCGCTTATCATTCGTCCCACCAAAACAACGCCTCTCCCAACCGAAGCATCGTCTCCCTCAGCCGAAGCCATCATCACTCAATTACGAAGACTAAATATCAGCCGAAGCCGAAAGCTTAAGGAGATAAGCTTGAAGCTTCCCAACAAGGACCTAACCTAGTTAGACCAAGTGAATCCGCAAAAGAACCTAGGTGCAACGTAGCACTAGGCCAAACACAAACGTTAAACAAAACATTAATTGTGTAACCAAAATCGCAACGATTTAAATAAACCAACAAATAAATAATCCATTGAGTGAAACACACGTGAAGTGAACTTAAATTAATTACAAATTAAAATAGCATTACCACCTGCAACCCTTAGTAAAATTCACCTAAGCCAAGCACTACTGTCAATTTGACAAGTGCCAGTCTATGACGGATCAGCTGGAAAGCTGAGCTCCTTCATCAAACGCGTTGAGTACATACAAGAACTGTACCCGACGCAAGACGCCAGACAGTCACGAATACTATTGAGAGCTATTGAGGTGCAGCTGACCGAAGAGGCACAACGACTCTCACAAATGGTGCAACCCAACACCTGGCTGGAGCTGAAGAATGCTCTCATAGACTAATTCAAGAACCACACACCATACGAAGAACTTCTGCGACAAATCTACTTCACAAAATTCAATGGGAGTTTTCGTAAGTTTATAGAAGATCTAGATGCTAAAGCCCTCGTAGTTACTAATATGTAAGCTAGCATTAGAAAACAGTGCAGCCAACACCCTGATCTATCAAAACACATTAAATAATACAATTAAAGATGTAATATCGCGTAAACTCCCAAATAGGACCTTTATGACATTAGTCCGAAAAGACATAACAACATTGTCTAAACTTAAAAAAGAAGGCTTAAGAAGGCTTGTACGAAGTTAAGATAGAAGATAAGAATACCAATAAAGAACAGCATAAACCGCAGCAGTCCGCTGAGAAGAATAATGGGAATTATTACCCAAACTTTAGTAGCAATACACAACAAGCTCAGAATCCATTTCGTTCAGATACATCTAGGCACAATAATAACAATCCTGGACTGCAACAGGAATCTCGTAAATCCTTGAATAAAGGTCAAGCACAGAATCCTCTGAATTATCAAATGAATCCAAACCAAGCTAGTGACAGCAGGCCCATTCAACCTACTAAAAGGATTTAAGAAAGCCAAAGCGACTAGATGTAAATGGATGTACATTTTCATCAAAAAGCCTCGGAAGAAACCGAGGGGGATCCTATATAAACCTAAAATTAAATAATAAAATACTTAGGGGTATCGTGGATTAGGAATCATCAATAAACATCATAAAAGAAAACATTCGAATGCCCCCATATATATAGAAAACCTCAAGGTCCATACCATCGACAGAAGAGTTAAGTTAACCAAAAGTATAGTTAGGCCCCCCAACAAAGTCTGTCCTAGTGAGCAGAAGTTCTACCTGTATAACTTATCGGACAACTATGATATCCTTCTAGGAAGAGAATATCTGATGGCTAGCAAAGCCATAATTAAATACAGTGACAATACTGTAAGGTTAGGAGAAAGAACATTCCCAATCATTATTAGTGGAGAAGCAATCGAAGAAGTTAAGACCGCACATAAGTGCAAAGATACATCTTCAGAAGAAGATAATATCGCACAGAAGTGCCTTGACTCATCCTCAGAAGGGGATCAATACTTCACTTCCGCTATCGATAATGAACTAGAGCATCTGAACGATGAAGAGAAAGAAAAATTAAAGAAGGTGTTGTATGAATTCAGCGACGTGCAGTACAGCGATGGTGACAATTTTCCCAAAATATGCCCAAATACATGACGAAGAAGTCAATAAGCAAATCATTGAAATGATTGAACAAGGAATAATTCGTAAATCAAAATCGCCTTACTGTTCCCCCATTTCAATGATTCCGAAGAAGAAATTCAGAAATCACCACAATCGATTTGGCAAAAGGTTTCCATCAAATCCCAATGGAACCTAATTCGATCGCGAAAACGGCATTCTCTACCAAACATGGTCATTAGGAGTATATTCGAATGCCATTGGGCTAACCAACGCCCAACCCCTGCCACATTCCAAAGATGCATGAACGATATTTTTTAAGACTCTATTTTCACAGACTGTTTGGTGTACTTAGATGACGTAATAATTTTCTCCACTTTATTGGACGAACACCTTGTGTCACTAAGAAAAGTCTTTGCCAAGCTGAGAGACGCAAATCTCATGCTACAAATGGATAAGTGTGAGTTTCTGAAGAAAGAAACTGAGTTCTTAGGTCATATAGTTACAAGGAATAGAACCAAATCCCAACAAGATCACAGCCATCACAGGGTTTTCCATCCCCGAAACCACAAAACAAATCAAGTCATTCTTAGGACTATGCGGATTTTATAGGAAGTTCATTCCTAACTTCGCTAACATAGCCAAGCCTATGGCGCTCAAACTAAAGAAACGAGCAATAATAGATCCAAAAGAAGAGAAATATGTCGAGGCATTCGAGAGACTAAAAGACTCATCACCTCAGACCCAATTCTCGTGTATCCAGACTTTAACAAAATGTTTTCTGTTACTAGCCGATTTGCTACGCCAGCCGAACGCTGAACGAACATGAGATCAATCATTCCGCTATCGAGAAAGAATTGTTAGCAATTGTTTGGGCTAACATTCGAAATACTTAGCGACCATAAGCCCTTAGTATGGTTAAACAACCTCAAAGAACCAAACATGAAACTACTGTAGACAAGTTGGCGATCCTGCCAGGCGGTCCTGTCACGGTCGCCATGTAGACAATTATTATTGTTAAAATTGACAGAAAGACATCCGTCTTTCTCGAGTTGGTTTTATTGAATCTTGTCATGTATATTTCTTAAATTCTACTTAGCTTGGGGCCGCGTAGCTGCGCTGCCAGTAACGCCGGCAGCGGAGCGGCCGCATTTATGTGTTTAATATATAATATAATAAATAATATATGTTTATCTGCCCAGCTCTGCTGATAGCGGGGGGCGCGAGGGGCATGCATGCACATTCAGACGGATCATGTTTGAGTGCCGTCGGTTACGTGAAAGACGCCGACGATGCACTCTTGTCCGCGAGGCATATTTAAGCGATCGTATTACCGTCGCACTTAAGATATTTATGATTGCATAAACACTGAAACAAAGTGTTAGAGTGTGTTGTCCCTTAAGTACTCTTGGTACAGTGGGTAGTGCCTATGTGTGCATAATACACTACAAAGGTGGAAGATCAAATTAAATGAATTCGACTTCAAAATAAAATATCTACCTGGCAAAGAAAACCATGTATCGGGCGCCCTTTCCTGAGTTAAAGTTAACAAAAACCTACTGGGAGAAGTCTCTGACAGTGCATGCGCCACAATACACAGTGCGCAAGAAGACAATCTCAATCATATACCCATTACAGAACGTCCAATGAACTATTTCAATCGCCAGATTGAGTTGATCAAGGGAAATTAACATAAAGTAACTACACAACACTATTTCCATAAATTGATTATAAAAATCACATACAAGGAAATGACCAACACCTTGGCTAAAAAACTCATTAAGGAATATCTATGTACCAAAAAGAGTGCATTATATTTCCATAACCAGACTGATTTCCCAACTTTCCAACAAGCGTATTTGGAAATTATCAGTCCAAACAATTTCACTAAAGTTATGAAATCAAGTTCAAAACTCTTAGATATACCCAATTACGCGGAATTCAAATAATTGATAATGAAAAACCATAAAAAATTACTTCACCCTGGAATAGAGAAAACCATCAATTGGTTTAAGGGAAAATACTACTGAGCTACCAAGACTGAGCATAGAAACACCAAGTTGTCATTTGAAGTAACACCGGAAGTCTTAAACATCCGAGAACGTAATGGACTTCTATCTGATAGGTAACCAACAGTTCCTATCATGTATCGATCGATATATACTCAAAATTCGCTACACTAATAGCAGTGAACAGTCGTGATTGGTTAGAAACCCAAGAAATTAAAGCCAACAAAGATTCAGCCTTTATGTGCGCAGCATTGCAAGCTTGGCTTATCTCGGAAGATGTCAAGATCTTAATCACATCCACTAAAAATGGAATATTGAAATATTGAAAGATTCCATAAAACGGTGAACGAAAAATTGAGGATCATATCCAGTGAGAATGACCTCGAAAACAAATACACTAAATTTTCGTAGTGACCAGACGTGTTTTTGTTTTTCGCTCCGTATTTTCCTTTCTATTTTGGATAAACACCGGGGTTTTTTCGAAATAAATCTTCTTATAATTACTGAATAGCTTGCCACTTTTCTTACATATCCTAATACGCGAGTGCATGCCTATTATTTGTTTAAAATTAAAATCGTATTCATTTGTGCGTCGGTTAGTTGTGTGTTTGTGCTTTTTCTTGTTGTAAGTACGCCCTCACTATTAACCGCTCTCTCTTGTACTTGCGCTTCTGCCTTTCACTCTCTACCTCGAGTAACTGTTCTCCCTCTCTCGATCTCAATACTTTCTGTGCAGTAGCGTGCGCTCACTGTTTTAGCTGCCGCTGCGCTTGTTCTTCTCTCCTCTCTGCACTCATCTGTTTTCGATCCCCGCTTTAAGCATTGCTTTAGGCACTTGGTCGGCACACTGGTCCCATTTCTATTTGTTTTGTGAAAATAATTTTTTTTTTTTTTATTTTTTATTTATATAATTAATAAAAATAATGGAATACTTGGTTGTGTGCTCCGCTAAGGCTTGCAAAAAGCAGATCACCCACGACCAGCCGATCATCCCTGGCTGGCTCTGCGTTAACGCAGTGCACGCAAAATGTATTGGGTTCTCAGGCCTCGTGGGTGACGCAATTTCGAAGCGTAATGGTCTGCATTACAGTTGCGAGGCATGTCGGTCTATCGAGAGTAACATGGTCACGTTTATGAGGCAGACGCGAAAGGGCTTTAAGGAGCTGACCGTGGGCTTTAAAAAGCAGTACGATCGGCTTCTAGAAATGGAGTCTCAATTCAGCAGTTTTAAAGTGCTGAATGAGTCTCCTAGGCGCAAAAAAAAATACTCCTCGTGATCTGCAAGTGCCTGTCCCTCGACCGCTCGCTGCTGATCAACTGTCTCCGTCCACTCCGATAGTGCAGCAGCTAATTTCGTTCGCCACTCCAAGGGCAACGACAACTGCTGGTGATCAAGTTTCGGCTACCGAATCGATCATCTCGGAGAACATGCAGCCAGTTAGTACTGTAACGTCCGTGTCTGTCGAGTCCGTTCCAAAGCCCATCCCATCTATTTCGATCCCACCAGTTAATAAACGTCCCGAACCACCGGATATTGCCGTCACAGGTACCAGATCTGTGGTGCCAAAACCTCTGGTGGGAGTCCCACCAAAACGGCAAGTTTTTGTCTCTCGGCTTGCCCATGACCTCACATCTAATGATGTAACTGCTTTTATACAAAGCAAAATAAAAGCCGTTGGCTTACAGGTGGAGAAGTTTAATTTCTCTTATGCCAGGGAGATATCCTCTTTCAAGATTAGCGTGTCTCCAACTCATTTCGAGACCATTTGCTCTTCCAAATTTTGACCAGAGCACCTGGTTGTGAAAGAGTTTAAGGCTAAGAAGAAAAATAGGCCCCCCATAACCATTCCTAGTAGTGAGGCCAGTGGTCCTTCCTCCTCTGCTCATTCCTCCTCTGCTCCATCCACCTCTTCCCACTGCAATTCCTTGCAGTCAAACAACTAACATCCCTCTTTGTAGCATCAAAATGCTCGCGGCTTACGTAGTAAGCTGAGCACTCTTTTAATGGATAGTTTCACATTTTCATCCCATGTTATTGTGTTCACCGAAACCTGGTTAAAGCCGTGCATTCTTAGTTCCGAAGTTTTGGCAGATCGGTACACAATTTATAGGTTCTGATTGCAGTAAACTCTTACTTTACGTCGGAACTTTTCATAGTCCAGGTCTCACAAGACCTGAAATTCCTCTGTGTTAGACTGATTCTTACCGGCCAGTCTATTTATGTCACTTGCTCGTATATTCCACCGACTTCGGATGTACTAATATACGAGCAGCACTTGTCTGCCTTAAAAACTGTTTCTTCCTCGCTATCTGATAAAGACCATTAAATAGTTCTTGGGGACTTCAACCTGCCAGGTACTGTCTGGTCTTCGGTTAACGAGTCAAACAACCTTGTGCCCAAGTCACGACATGAGTTTATTGATGGCTTATTAGACCTGTCCCTGTCTCAAGTCAACCATGTAAAAAACTCCTTGGGTCGATTGCTTGATCTGTGCTTTATCTCGGATCCGACCGTAGCGTTGTTAACACGAGCACTCCCGCTCACTATACCTGAAGACTGCTATCATCCTACTTTCGAAGTGTCGATAGATATTGGACCTACTGTATCGGATCGTGCAGGTAGGCTATCTGAACGCGTCCGCTGCTTTCGTAAAGCCGAGTTTACGAAGCTCAATAACTTAATTAGAAATTTTGATTGGACCGCTCTGTACTTGTGCACTGACGTCATTGAAGGCACAAACATTTTTTACAATGTACTTGACACAATTTTTGACACGTGGGTCCCACTTTCATTTCCGACTAGATCTGCGAAACCGCATTGGTTCACCAAAGAGTTATCCAGTCTAAAAAATCTAAAATCAAGACTATTTTAAAAATCTCAAGAAGTTGGTTCTCCCTCTTCTCTTTCTTATTACTTGTAAGGTCAAATTTCACTGTTCTTAATGCTCAATGCTATAGGAACTACCTCCTTCGATGCAGGATACGTTTTTCACAGGACCCTAAACAGTTTTACAGCTTTGTAAACAGCAAGCGTAGAACGTCCACACATCCACCCTCGCTATCAATTTTGAATATGTCGGCAAACAAAGATCAGGCAATCGCCGATCTTTTTGCACAATTTTTTCAAACCACCTATTCCCAGGAAAGCTACCCAGGTCATATGTATCCATATAGTTTACCAAGGTCGAGTGGCATTTTCTGCCCTTTGTTTATTGAAGGCTCCTTACTTCATGAATTTCAATTAGTTAAGCCGGTATTTTCACCGGGCCCTGACGGAGTTCCCGGCTGTGTACTCAGGTACTGTGCAGAGTCTCTGTGCGGACCTTTGCTTCAACTATTCACTTTATCCATCCATTCTTCTAGCTTTCCCCCCATCTGGAAGGAATCCTTTATAATTCCTCTCCATAAGAAAGGTAGCAAGTCTGACGCTAAAAACTATAGAGATATATCTAAGTTATCCGCTATTCCTAAAATGTTCGAGAAACTTTTAACTCCGCACTTGCAGCATCTCTGCAAATCACTTATATCTCCAGCTCAGCACGTATTTATACGGCGACGATCAACAACCACTAATCACTGACTTCAGTAAGGCATTGGATTCTGTAAACCATTCTCTTCTTGCACAAAAGCTCGACCTTCTAGGGTTTCCGCCCAATCTGTTGAGATGGATTTCTAGCTACCTGTGTTCTAGGTCTCAAAGGGTCCTTTTCAAAAACTCCTTATCTTTACCTGTTATGGTTACTTCTGGAGTACCACAGTGTAGCTATTGCAATCTGATCTCAATAGCTTTCAGTCATGGTGCTGTGCAAATATGTTACAACTTAATGCCTCGAATTGCAATGTAATGACTTTTTATCGCTTCAGCCCCTTCCTGGCTCCTTACACCCTCTGCGGTAGTTCTCTTGAGAGAATTACATTGGTTATGATCTAGGTGTTAAACTAGACCCCAAGTTAAAGTATTCTGAACACATTTCTACCATGGTAAATAAAGCCATGGGTGTGCTTGGGTTTATAAAGAGGTGGTCAAAGGAATTTGAGGAACCCTATATAACGAAGACTCTCTATATCTCGCTTGTTCGTCCGATTTTAGAATACGGCTCAAGTGTATGGTGCCCTCAGTACAACATACATCAGGACCGTATTGAATCAGTACAGAAAAACTTTTTATTATTTGCCCTTTTTATTACTGCCATCCTACCGTAGTAGACTTCTTTTAATAAATCTTCCATCCTTAGTTAGTCATAGAAAAATGCTTGGTGTAATTTTTATGCACAACTTGATCAAGGGGGATGTAGACAGCCCTGACTTGCTGAGCCGCATACACTTTACGATTCCCATTAGACCCACTAGAAACTTTATTCCTTTATTCCTTCCACTATGTAGATCGAATTATGCCTCACACGAACCCTTTAGGGTTTTATGCTCGGATTATAATTCCCTCTACCACATTATATCCTCAACTAACTCCCTTCCTCTTCTTAAATCTCTTATACTAGCCTACCTCTCCCGTAGTTAGTTTCATTTTAGTTTTGTCTTGTTTTTGATTTTGGTAATTGTTGCTTGCTTAGCTATAGTAGCTCTAGTCTAGTTGTGTTTAGCTCTAATTTTCATCGAATATTAGCCTAACATCTATCTTTCCTGCATGCTCGCGACCGGTTCGGTTAATCGCACCGCGCGTCATGCGGCAGCGCCCCTCGGTCGGTTGGGCGGGAGGAGGTCTGCGTTCTGCTGGGCTCCGCGCGTAACGGATTTGGCTTGGTGTCGCATGGGCCACTTGATGGTGCAGTCATTGCATATCAACGTCCAGCCAAATTGGGGGAAAAAACAACTCATAATATACAAATATAATCACAAGACCCGCAGATATATTCATATACGCAGGAAGTCCAGAGTACGACACTTAACTGAACAAGGTGAATCAGATCACCCAGTTGAACCAAAGTCGTAATGACTTAGAAGTAGAAAATCATTCTTGTGAAGTCCATAATAACTAACTTTTTTAAAAACAAAATAGATGAAAAACACTACGAAGGGGATGAAAGATAAAACATTACAGAACCAAATATAAAAAAAAAGAAAATTAATATTAGAAAAAACAATAATTCCAGGCCGCCCATCGTATCGGAAGGTAACGATCAACTGCAACATAATTAAAATCATCGTCCTCATGACATTGGTCCTTCCAACATAAAGACCTCATACCTCATATTTAATGGGATCAATCGACCGCCCGATTAACTATGAATACCATTACTTAACAGATAATGTAACACAACCGAAGAAACCTATCAAAACCTTCTAGTAATGGCTAATAAATTTCAAAACGTAATCCAAGTAAAATATCTAGTTGATAAATTAAATAGGGAAATAAATGGATTAAAATTTGCTAAACGCAACAAGAGAGGCCTGATAAATATCGTAGGTGCCGCCTATAAATACTTATTTGGCACATTAGATCAAAAAGACAGGAAAGAATTAGAACAGAGAATAGAAAATCTCGCCACGCATAGCATCCAAACAAATGAACTAAATGAAGTTATAGAAGTAGTAAACCATGGAATTGAGATAATAAACCAATTAAACAAAAAAAAACAACAATTTCCAACAATTACAAATTTTAATCTACAACATTTCACAGAATACATAGAGGATATAGAAATGGGAATGCAACTAACTAGACTTGGTATTTTTAACCCAAAACTCCTAAAACAAGATTATCTGGAACATATAAATTCTGAGAAATTATTAAATTTCTACATGGCTAAAAGTTGATACAAACGAAATCTATATAATCTCCAATATTCCGAGCGAAATTGCTAATATCCCAGTTTACAAAATTGTGCCATTTCCAGATAACCAAAATAATATTTTAACAGAATTAATATTCGATAAATATTATAGTTACGAAGACAAAATATATAGCAAAGAAACTAAACAAATAATAGAAGACAATTTTATAAAAGGGATTTTAAAACAAAAACCCACTAAATGTCCATACACAAGAACATTTAATAATAAGAAGTTTAAGAACATTTATAAATAAATTAATTACGTTGAACCAAATATATTGTTAACATGGAACCTTCCAAAATCCAAATTAAACCAAAACTGTTTAGTCAAAGAAATAACAACCGAAGGAAATAACATAATTAGGATTTACAACTCAGTCCAATTAAACGAATTCGCAATAACTAATTCAATGCTGGATTTCACACAAAATTTCTATGTGAGTAATAACATAACATATTTTAAAACAAAACCCCACTAAATGTCCATACACAAGAACATTTAAGAAATACCAAATTAATTACTTTGAACGAAATATATTGTTAACATGGAACCTTCCAAAATCCAAATTAATCCAAAACTGTTTAGACAAAGAAATAACAATCGAAGGAAATAACATTATAAGGATTTACAACTGTTCAACCCAATTAAACGAATCCGCAATAACTAATTCAATGCTAGATTTCAAACAAAATGTCTATTTAAGTAATAATATAACTATATTAGAACCATGGTCTTATGTACAGACAAAAGAAATAATTATACAATAAACAAAATATACTAATATATTGCAGATAGTTATAATAACTATGTTCATTTTATCAATAATAAGCATAACTTGGTATCTAATTGTCAAATTTAAAAAAATACCTAAAAATATAACTATTAAACATGTAAAACGTAAGGAAGAAGACGAAAAAGAAGAAGAAGAAAATAGTACTCCAATAGGAAAGTCACTCCCTATAGCCTAAAGTGAAAACCTGAGGACAGGTTTATAAAAAATGGCGGGGGAGTAACATATCCATAATGCCCTACACCCACATACACATCTAACCACACCCACACCTATACACGTTATGCGTATGCCCAGCCCTTACACCCATGTATTCGCATCTATATGAAATAAGATAAACATATAAGAAGATACCCCAACACCTGAATAAACAACGTATGATTCGTTCATACCGAAATCAACAGGAAATCATCCCATGCAACCTAAAACTCTGGAATGCAATAGAACGTCTCTGACCAATACGTTATCAGCTCGTTCCCACACTCCACACTATGACTAATTCAGAATCAGTCCCACACTCCAATAGAAGGGAGAACTCTTGTAAGCAAGTGAGTTCTCAAGATGAAAGCTGACACCAATCACCAGCTGCGGCTGCCTGTTTCATCCAAGCCGACACATCTCCCAAGCCTCCCCCGCATATAGGCCAACGCATCGCTTATCAGCCGCTCTCACCAAAGCAACGCCTCTCGCAACCGAAGCTTCGTCACCCTCAGCCTCCCTCTCCCTCTCCATCATCACTCAATTACGAAGACGAAATATCAGCCGAAGCCGAAAGCTTAAGGATATAAGCTTTAAGCTTCCCAACAGAGGTCTCGAGATCAATAACTCGAGAACAAGAAGACAGTTCCGTTTGAGACTTTCTAACATTGAGTTGGGGAATTCAATATCATATCCTATGCTCTATTATATAAGTTCGGTTAAATAAAATATCTTTTTAAAAACTTACTTTTGAACTCGGGAATTCTTATTATATATACATATATATTTATGTGTATTTTTTAATTTAAATGATTGAATTGTCGTGTGGCAAAGTAGAAAAGGAATGCGCCATATAGAAATGGCAAAGTAGTTAGAGATAGATGCAAATTGCTGAGGCTGACTACCATTCGCATAAATATAAAAATTACTTATAATATGAACAAGCAGACAGTCAAACACAGAACGAGAGGTGTCTTTTCACCGGGAGCCTCTCCACGCTGCCATCAAGACAGTTCTGAATTCAGGCGAACAGAGAGAAAAAGTCTAAGGAGAGCCATGAGGCTCTACTTTATTTTTGATCCGCGCCTTTATGCTCGTATTTCTGTTTTGAGTTTGCATAAAAGTGAAGTGAGACAGATTTCGCTCGAGTGCGTTAATCAGCGCTCCTGGACAGGGCATCCAGAGAGGAATCCTCATCTCCAGTCAGCGTTGACTTTTTCCCCCGCTGGTCAGCACGGACCGTGACACCGAGTGGCTACGGGACCCTTACAAAATAGATTATACTGATTTCATGGTGGAAAATCAAAAAATGAACGTGCGGCAATTTACATACTTAAGTTGGCATTACGGGGTTGTCCAATCTGTGTCGTTCCCGCTTTCTGCTTTGTTGTTTCAGGGTCTTTCCTGGCCTTGGGCAAATTTATTGGCCACATGTTTTCCCTGCCACCTTCGTGAGTTGAACAATTTTCCTTTTTTGACAATATGGCTTTTCGACATTTTTCTGGGTAGGCGGAGCAGCAGCCGCAATCCCCCCTACCCACACCTCTCCAACCTCTCCTCGCCCATTTACAACAAGGAATTTCCTGGGATTCCATTTTTAATTGAATTTTCTGTTGTCCTCTCGCTGCTATTTTGCATTTTGTTGGCTTATTTGCTTCCTTCTTATGTTGGATAATTAAAGTGCCCCCAGACAAATCCATTGCATATTATATATGTATTTCTCTGATTTCTGTCTGGTCCTCCATCTCCACAGCCACCTACAGCCATGCAAATGACTTCCTTTCGGATGATTGTTTTAGTAGGAAATTTGCATGGATTTTCCATCGCTTTTTTTCTGTTGTTTTCGTTAGGGTGATGTAGGATCTAGTTGATAATATTCACAATTTTCAGCGCCAGACAGCAACACTAATTATATTAAAACAAGGGGGGAACAGATGGAGCTGAGTCTGTGCCGGAAAGGGATACAAAAATAAGCAGCAGTCGCCTTGCAAATTGAAACTCAAGTGATGGGTAGATGGAGATAAAAGGATGGCGAGAGGGAGAGGGAGAGAGATAAAGAACGATAAAATTATGGGTGAATGGAAATGGATGGAGTGAGCCTGTTGAAGAGGAGAGTTGGTTAACGGGAGGGTTGGATTGAATAAAAGAGAAAGAGAGCAACATTAGAACACTTAAGCACTTAGCACAGTACCCAATCCACAGCCACGTCCACGTCCACATCCAATCCAAACCCGCACCCAATCCCTGAATCACCTCTGAGTAACTATTGTAGTTTCCCTCTCTCTTTCACTGTTTCTCTCTCCACCTTTTGGATATTCCAAGCACGTTCCAAAAAAGCCATTCACTGGAGATTTCCCACACGAAGCAAACAAATCGCTTAAGTCTTCATTTGATCAATTTTCTCTCTCTAGCAGAAATCGGGCTTAATTCCTGTTAGCATTATTTTTCAGACCCTACATCAGTATCCGTCCCTAGGCTTTGTGCTTTTCCTAACTTTCGCATCGAATTTTCATTAAGTGGAATGGAATACATTCCATTCAATACATTCATACATAAATTACATGGAATAACGGTCGTATGTAACGCACAGAAGGAAGCGTTTCCGACCCAATAAAGTATATATTTTCTTGATCAGCATCAATATACGAGTCGATAGAGCCATGTCTGTCTGTTCGTCTGTCCGTCTATCCGTCTTGTTTGTCGGCTAGTTCTCATAGACCATAAGAGCTAGAGCCACCAAATTTTGGCTCCAGACTGCTGTATGCTCACACTGAAACCAGTGTATTTCAAAAATGAGCCCCGCCCCCTTCCGCCACCACAAAAGGGCGAAAACCTCCCAAACCCACAATTTTGAAGATAAAAGAAAACTAAAAACCATTTCGTAGGGAATGTCTATATCTATCAGATCACCAAATTGGGATCCGATTGGATCATTATTATAGCCACAATGAAGAAATTAATTTCCAGCGGCTAAACCCACCCTGTCCCTCAGCTTTTGTTGTTCTATTTACATTCTGTCATTCACACTCTGCTTCTGCTTCACTCGGCCTCAGCCTCTGCCGTCCCTCTGCCTTTGCCACTGCCTACTTTTAAAACCACCCTGTCCCGCAGCTTATATTTGTTTTTTTTTGTGTGCGGGCGCTGCCTCTGCCTCTGCCGGGAGTCTGCAGTGTGTGGGTCTAGGGAAGGGCGGCGAGCTAAAGGAGCGTGTTGGTGTGAGTAGTGTTGTTGATGTAGATGACAGTTGAAGAAAAAAATTTAAAAATTGACAAAACACCGCTAAGGTGCAGATGTAGTACTGAGTGCCGGGTATAAAAGTTTTGACGCGTAAGAAGCGTCTCACACGTCCCTTCTCGTTTTTTTGTCTCTATTTTTATTTACAATCTGTCTATTTAATAATAAGTAAATTGTATAATTAATATTAGTCTTCGAGTACCGGGAATAAATAGTTTTAGGTGCAGGAAAATGTTTTAGAAGATTTTAAATAAAGAAAACATTTTTTTTTAATGGGCGATGGTACAACTTTTATTTACTGCCTTAGGGCATTTTACACCCAATCATTAAATCACACCTTAATAAAATGAAAATTAAAGTCGAGTTACCATTGCTGGTTTTTATCAAAAATCTATAAAATCTCTTATTACCCGCTGGGTGCATTCCCTGGAACGTCCCTACTTGCATCGACATGCATATGACTAGTCCTTCCTTCCTCCCCTAACTAATGCCCCAAACAGATGCATCTGTCTGGCGCCGTTCTGTGTGTAAGGGTGTGTATCTGTGTGTGTCCCTCCGTTTGTGCATCTCATCCTTATTATTTTTATTGTCGCTCTGATTCGCGCTTTATTGCATTATAATTGAATCTTGAGCGCACATCCAACGCAGGAAACGTTGGCTGACTGGAAACCGTTTCCCGGTTGCCGCTCTGTCCACTCCTGCAGCGGAACCTCTTCTCTCTCGGCCAAATGTTGCACTTAATTCCAAGTGTTTAAAAGAAGAGAAGAGAAGAGGAGAGAGAGAGAGAAACGCAAAGCAGATCACAGCAGAGGAAGAAGCAGAATTTTGAAGAGGTAGTGAAAAGAAGAAGTGAAGAACAAGAAGTAATATTTACTTACCCCCACACCGTAGTTCAGCACACCATTCGACAGTCGCCATTCATCTCCTTTCTTTCTTCTTCATCACTTTATCTCTTTCTTTCATACTACACCACGCTCCCGCCACCTCTAGGAAAATCTCACCCCCTCCCTCACTGTTTCCTCTGAGAGGAACTCAGAGACTCGAGACTCATTGCCAGCGAAAATGCAATAAAAATTGTTTTCCCATAGACGCAGGCGACGACGACGCAGCCAACATAGCGGCGGCTTACTAAATGTTGTTGGAGATGAGCTATAAAACGGGAAATGAAATTGTATTTTACAGTACATTTTTGCAACACACAAACTAGCTAGACCTGGCCCACAGTACCCCCTCTAGCCACTGTATCCACCCAATCTCTGCGGCACGTCAACGCTTTCCATGCAGCTGTCTCAGATAATCCCTTGCTGAGTTGGCTTGTCTTGACGTTGCCTGACATTGCTTTTGGGTCGAGGCTCTTCCTCCCATTCCTTTCCAATGCGATGCGCTCCGCTCTGTTCCGTTCCACTCGGTACCATTCAGCTCCGAGATCCAGAGTCCAGGTAAGCCCTCATTCGCCACAGTCCGCCCCCCACCGCACCCAGCCACAGCTCTGCCAACTCTTCAAACGTGGCTTTATAAGCTTCCAATATTAAAACGAGAAGGGACGTGTGAGACGCTGCTTACGCGTCACAACTTTTATACCCGGTACTCAGTAGTAGTAGTTTTACATTTTAAATGTTTTCTACATATGACATCTATGTACATCTACATAACTTCTGGTCGTTTTCTTTTATCTTCAAAAGTGTGTTTTCACACTCAGTTTTCCCCCTCGAGGAACAGTTGGAACAGTGTGAGCATATAGACATCGGGATACAAAATTTGGTGGCTCTAGCTTTTAAAGTCTCTGAGATCTAGGCGCTCAACAAGACGGACGGACGGACAGACAGGCATGGCTATATCGACTCGTTACATACATTCACTTTTCCACACATATACAATATACCCTATACCTCTTCGAGTACAGGGTACAATAAAGACAAATGTATGGCAAAAAGGCCAAGGCGGCCAATTAGAACGGAAGAGCGGATTTCGTAGCAAAGGATTTGAACACCCTGGTGAATTAAACGACTCCGTCGCATTCTCTACTTATGATATAACAATAGGGATGTTATACTAATATAATGTTTTAAGTTTTTATTTAGGTTCCCAAACGTTTTTGTGTGATAATAACCCGATTTTGGAAAAAGACAGCCAGGGCCGTCTACATTCACTCCTTCTCCTGTGCGTTACAAAACTCTAAATAAAATCCTAGCACCTGCTGGAAGGGCACGAAAAGGCCAAAGAATTGGGAGATTGGCCCAGGGGTTGACATAGACAGAAAAAGAAGCAGACGAAGGAAGCCAGCGAAAATGCAATTCATGGAATGCTGATGTCTCGTGTCTCGCCCCATGCCATGACATGGACAATGAGAATTCTAAAATTATTCCTGCCCAAACTGCCTGGGTGGCTAAAATTATTATATTATAAATAAATAACTCAGTGAATGGTTTGGTTTGGCTTACAGGTTTGGGAATAAAAAATATCTATTGCTCAATGGAATGCTGTCAATTAGGTGGCTCAGGACTACTTGACTAGACTACCTACTAGAAATGTGGAACTATTTTTGAAAGTGAACCACACATCTTAAAAAAAAACTATATGTTTATATATAGTTGTTTGACACTTCTTTAATATGTTGCAATGATGTTGACATAATTTAATTGGGTTTCTGGTGTTACTTGCTATATATAAGGCACGCACTTCTTTCTACTCAGAAATTATTTGGTGACTGTTTAAATTGCAAGCCCTTATTGACAACTTATTATTTTCCGTTAAATTAAAATGGAATTAGTATAGTTTCCTTAAGCTAACTTCAACTCTATAAGTAATTCAAAAGCTATCAAGAAAGCCTTTTGAGTTGTGCCTAAATTGCCTCCCATGCCTCCGCAAAATTTACTTGCATCGTTTTTGGTTTATTTCCAAGAGTTTCCACATTGCATCCCTAGTGTATGCAACAAGGAGGAAAGGGGAGAAAAAAAAAACGAATTACATAAATAACTGCGCAGTGTTTGTGCCATTTTGGTTTCCACATTTGAATAAAATATGAATAAAAGCCAAAATGTATTTATGTAGTTGTATTGTAAGGGGGAAGTGCCACAGGGGTAAACAATTATGTACATATGTATATCCCTACAATTTGACTGCATTTCCCTAGTATTCCACCCCACTCTGCCACCACTGCCTACCCCCATCACGACTAGTTTGTCACCTTTTCGCACTTTTGAAAAGGTCTTACGGAAAGACCGGGGGAACGTCGCGTCGTCGCATTCGTTGCCTGCCACGCCCTATCCTCCGACGATTCTAGCTGCCTCTTTCTATACAGATACGATAATATTTGCATTCAGTTGAGCCTCCTCCTTCCTCAGACTCTCTACCTCTACCTCTGGCACTGCCTTTGCCTCTCATTGCTGTTGCAGTCTATTTTTTCTATTTTATTCTGCTGTCAAAACATCAGCAATGTCGTCTACGGGCCCGTGCCCGTCGTAGTCCCGGTTGTGGTCCTGCTTCTAGGACCTGATCCTGATACTCCTCTGGAGCAGCTCGTTCCGGCGCAGCGTTCGCTTGGCTTAATTTTGGCTAGGGAAAATTGCATCAAAAATCTGCGGCGAATTTGCAATTTGAATTCGTCTGCGACGTCGTCTCTCCTATTACCCTCTTTTCTTCCTGTCGCTCCCGATATATGTACATATATACTCGTACCCCCTGTCGTCGTGGCTGTGGATGTGTGGTGTCGCTGACTGTGAGAGAGTTTGTCCCGAAGTGTGGTTGTGTTTCCTCTATTGAGCCCAGGACATGGTCGTCATCTCGGCTGGGCTTCGCTATGCTTAGTCTCTTCCTTCCAGCTACAGCTACTGCTCCTCCTCCTGCTGCTCTGCGAAGTCTTGGCAGGCAGTCAGGCTACTATTTTGAAGTAATTTTCGCGCTTTCATCGCAACTTGTTCTCTTCTTAGACCTCCTCCTGCGGACTATCTGTCTGCAGCTCTTTTTGGGCACGCTATTTTCTGGCGGCTTGGATCCTTTAATGCATTTTAAAAAATGCCAAAATGCGCAAATTGAAAGCGAATCAACTCCTCGCCGGTTTTCCTTTTCCACATCTCATCTTATTCCCCCTGCCCTCTGCTGCTGCCTCACATTTCTGTGGTGGCCTCTTTTTGTCCGGGTCACGTGCTCACAGAGCGCCCAGCAGTAAGGTGGTATCGGTGCCGTCGCTGAGGTGCGGACTGGTCCACACGCAGGCATAATTTCAGCCACTGCACTCAGACTTAATGAATATTTTAAGGGACAGCTTTCATATTACCTGCCACTGCATTTGGTATACTCGTACATATGTCGACCATGCAGGGGCTCTAGGTTTCTGTCGCTGGCCAAATGTCACAAATGAGAAGCAAATGTTTTTCTTTTTATACCCGGTACTCCAAGAGTAAATAGGGTATACTGTATTTGTGCACAAAGTGGATGTATGTAACGCAGAGAAGGAAACGTTTCCGACCCCACAAAACATATATATTCTTGATCAGCATCAATAGCCGAGTCGATATAGCCATGTCTGTCTGTCCGTCCATCTGTCCGTCTGGTTGAGCGCCTGGTTCTCAGATACCATAAAAGTTAGAGCCACCAAATTTTCCATCCAGACCACAGTGTAGATTTAGATAAAAAATGAAGAAAAAATGTAAAATTGACAAAAACCCCTAAGTACAGATGTAGTACTGAGTACCTGGTATAAAAGTTTTCACGCGTAAGAAGCGTATCACGCGTCCCTTTTCGTTTTATATTGTATTTGTGATCGGAGCAATGTGCGGAACGCACAGAAGGAAATGTTTCCGAAACCATAAAAAAAATATATATTCTTGATCAGCATCAATAGCCAAGTCAATTAAGCCTTGTCTGTGTGTTCGTCCGTTCGTCCGTCTTGTTGAGCGCCTGGATATCAGAGACCATAAAATCTACAGCAACCAAATTTTGCGCCGAGATTACTGTGATATCACACTGTTACAAGTATATTTCAAAATTTCGCCCCGCCCTCTTCTGCCCACACAAAGTGCGAAAGTCTCTCATCCAGTCAAGTCTCTTTCCACAATTTTGAAGATAAGAAAAAAACAAATAAAGCAGCCCAGTAGAAAATGATCATATCTATCAGATCCCTGAAATGGGATAAGATCGGATCATTATTATAGCCAAACTGACGAAGTTCTTGTCCAGTGCCTATCCCCCCACCCCTTCCAGCAGCTTTGTTAGCCGCTGCCTAGTGTAGTGTGCGGGTATGAGGAAGAGGCGAGCTAGAAGGGCGTGTTGGTGTGAGAAGGGATGTAGATGACAGATGTAGAAAAATGTTTAAATGTAAAATTTGGAAAAGGTTACATACATATGCATATACATACATATACATATACGTACATTTGTATTTACTGAATGATTACCGCGTTTAAAAGTTTTGACATGTAAGAATCGTCTCACAGACGTTCCTCCTCGTTTCCTCTGTCCTAGTGCTAGTGAATTAAAAGACATACTGCAGAAAATAACAAAGTTGAAATTTGAATGCGCTAATTTGAATACAATGAAAATCTTCTGTAATTCTAGGAATAGTTCAACAGAGTACGCTGAATAGCAGTAAAAAATGGAGCTAAATGGCAATAAAATACTATAAAAGTATCCAAAGTATTAAATAGAGAAGTAGAGCTGGGAGCTACTTGTAATATGTTCACACAATTCACTTAAAAATTTCACATTTCCTTCCAGAAACTTCCAGAAACAGAAAATATGGCAGACAGCAGACACACACACCAGGACTAGGGAACTATCAAATCCTCTTTCGTTCCATATTACTTCCGTAATTTCTGAAAAGATGATGAGCCACCACCGAACCGAGGTACGAGTCGTCGTATCGTATTATTTTCGTTTTTTTACTGGGAATACAAGTACGGAGCACTCGTACTCGTTCGAGTATCTTGCCATAAGAGATAATTAAAATTACACACATTTTATAAGCCCAGAGCACTCAGGACTTCCATATCCCAATTGACCCAAAATTAACTCTGTTCCCCTAACTCTTTCGCGAGAAATACCCAAACCCAGGCCCAAAACCCCTGCCCAAGGATGCCCACCACAATTTAATCTCTGTGGAATTATTACCCCTCCCAGCTAACACCCCTTACCCCATTCTGTGCCGTTCTCAAAACTCTGTCTATGAGACCATCTTCGACTTCGGATACGGCCTACGTCTTGTTTTGGGCTGCTTTTTTCTTGCCTTCATTCCGGTGTTGGCCCCGGCCCACAGCTACTCCGCATTTCATTGTATTCTTTAATAAACTCCCCGGCAGACTAAATTCAAATTACGCACACATCTTAAGAGTCAGAGAGGGGTTTAGCAAAATAAGTGGCATTAGGATTAGGGGTAGGGTAGAGAGGTTGTGCGTCCAACGTCTCTGACGACGTTGGCAGTCATTCCGCTTATAGGCAGCCCATTACGTCAGGTCTATATTCATATACGACTTGCCTGTTCTGTTATCTTTTGTTCTCTTCTCTTCTGTTTTGTTACATTCCAGACGTATCCTGGTCCATTCCGGTATGCGTGAGTGCGTTCATCCTCCCATTCTCATTCCCCCATCCTCCTCTCCAGCTCCACTTTGACTTGTCGTAACATTTCATCTTTATTTTGGCTCATTGTTTTTCGTGAAAATGGCAACGGCAACGGCAACGTCAGTGGCAACAAATTAGAAACGTGTGGCCATCGCCTCCAACGTAATGGTGGCCTCCAAGGGTCGTGTTGTCGCTGCGGCGGGGCAGCAGCGCCTTTTCTAGTTGACAAAACTACTACAGGTATGTATGCACATCCTTATTCATCTCTCACCTTTTTTCATACAAATGCAATTGTTTAATGGCTAAATAAAGGCTCAAGGCTAACACTCTGCTCGATGTTTTCACTATTTTATCGATCAATAGCACTACTAGACAAAATCGAATTTTCCTCAAGGAACCAACCCGAATTTTTCTCATAGATTTGGACATTTCAATTTTTTAATGACATATGGTTTTCTATGCCAGAACTTTTTAATGAAGAATTTAAAAAAAATGGTATTTTTTGTAAATGCTTTTTTGGGAGGTGGCGGTTTGATTTTATAGATAACTTAAGTATCTTTGATTTGGTAGTATAGAATATTGACATTCTGAAAAGATATGTGATGAAGCTAAAAATTGGACCCAAACACTTCGTTGGCTAAGCTTACCGTCTGGGAAATATAAGGTTTCCAAAAGGAAAAATTGTATTGTTGTATGTAACGCACAGAAGGAAGCGTTTCCGACCCCATAAAAGATATATATTCTTGATCAGCATCAATAGACGAGTCGATAGAGCCATGTCTGTCTGTCCGTCTGTCCGTCCGTCTGTCCGTCTTGTTTGTCGGCTAGTTCTCAGAGACTATAAGAGCTAGAGCCACCAAATTGTGGCTCCAGACTTTTGTATGCTCACACTGTTACAAGTGTATTTAAAAAATTAGCCCCAAAAATTGCGTTATTTTTAACTTTTCTATTTTAAAAACTCAGGAAAAGTCGACATAGGAATCCTAAGTTCTCTATTATACGCGGTGCTCGAAGAGTAAATAGGGTACATTGTATTTGTGAACAAAATTTGATGTATGTAACGCACAGAAGGAAACAATTCCGAACCCACGAAGTACACATATATTCTTGATCAGCATCTTTCTGTCCGTCCGTCTTGTTGAGCGCCTGGATCTCAGAGACTATAAAACCAAGAGCCACCAAATTTTGCGTTCAGATGGCTGTATGCTCCCACTGATACAAGTGTGTTTCAGAAATACGCCCTGCCCCCTTCCGCCCACGCAAAGAGCGAAATCTGCTGTATCCACAATTTTAAAGATAAGAGAAAACTAGAAATGCCAATCCGTAGGGAATGGCTTTATCTATCAGATCGCCTAGTTGGGAGCACACCGGATGATTATTATAGCCAGAATGTTTAAATAAATTTTCAGAGGCTACTCATTCCACACCGTGATTTCCACACCGAGCTAGAAGAGCGCGTTGGCGTGAGAAGTGATTAAGAGGTCGATGTAGATGACATATGTGAAAACATGTTAAAAATGTAAAATTTGATGTCCAGCTGAGTACCGGGTATAAAAATTGTGACGCGTAAAGAGCATCTCACACATCCCTTCTCGTTTATTTGTGGATAGATGCATTCATTGGGCGTCGGCTAAGGTATTGCTCATCAAAATCTATGAAGAAACGCCTGAGCTAAAATTGGTTAACAAACCCTAAAAAATGAATGAAAAATGGGGCACTTTATTAATTTCATTACAATCAGATTTGAGATACTTAGGTTATGTGAAAATTTGAAGAGCTACCTCTAAAAGAAACAAAAAGTTTGGCCAAACAAAACAAAACATTTCATAAAACCATTTCTAAGCCCTACTTCTGGAGGTTCCTAGAGGGAACTAATGTAGGCTAATGTAGGGCGATGGTTGATATCATTTTTAAGTATTTCATTAAATATTTTCAGACAGTTGCATTGTCTGACAGAAGCTACCTGTTGTGAGACAAATGTTTTTTTATGCACTCTGGCATCACTTTTAAATTTCCCTCCTCGTTTGGGATATTTGTACTGCTTCGATTGCAACATTTGCAACTCATTTTGTCTGTCGCGTGCCGATTGCACTATGGTCCCAATGACCAATTTTCTTGGCCAAAAGGTAATTTTTAAAAGTTAAAACCAAGACGTGGATTTTGGCGCTCTGTATTAGAAAAAGAGTGACCATCAAAGTTGCGTACCAGAAATTTGCATAGATGGCTTCACTTTCGAAAAATCTGCTGTGAAACCTAGCGGTCATTATTGCACAGAATGTGCAGGGAAAAAGTACCAATTTTATTGCTGTTTTAAATATTTCATAAATTGGAAAATATGACTAACTGATCCAATTTTTTTGATGCATTTTATTTAGTGCCTAAACCCACCCTGTCCCTCAGCTTTTGTTGTTCTTTTCAAATTCTCTTATTCACACTATGCTTCTGCTTCACTCGGCCTCTGCCTCTGCCGTCCCTCTGCCTTTGCCACTGCCGACTTTTAACCCACCCCGTCCCGCAGCTTATATTTGTTTGATCTGTTATACTTTATATATGCAACGGGGCCAGAATGTTTTTTATTTTCAATTAAATTCATCGTACAACAGATTGTATTAACAGCATTTTCAACTCTTCAATCCATCGTCGTTTTCAGATAGATCCCCATATCCATTCAGTGTTCCAACAGACAGACGGGTGCGGTTACAGTTTCCCTAACTATTTACATTATACAAAAAAATTAATGCAAAAAGGATATTCTCCTGTGAATCGCTTTGTGTATTGTCTTCGTAGCGCTTCCTGTCTTCTTCGGCCTCCTCCTTCTCCTCCTCCGGTATCCATGCTATAATTCTCATTCCAATTGTATAATATGTAATATCCAGCGCCAACGTTTAATGAAATGTGTGTATATAAGTGCACAAACTATTCCTGATTCTGGTTCAGAGCTACTTTTTCAGACCCCAAGCATTATTGCTGGGCACTGGAACGCGTCGTTGTCCGGACTCACGGGCCAACACCTCCATAATGCTTGTGGCAGGCAGCCAGCACTGAAGAAAGGAAAGATTCAATAATTATCATTTGGGGATTATTAATTCTGAATTATGCTTACTCTTTCCTTGTGTGCCGTGGCCACCACATTGCGATTGGGTTCCTTGTCATACGACACCGACTCAATGCCGAATATCTCGCACAGTTCGTGCACCATCTGCCGCTTCTCCCTGTTCATGGTTGGAAAGGAGTGACTGCGCGACCGCTGCTTGCTCTCTTTGGCCAGCTTCACCAGATCTGTCAACGTCTCGTACACGCTCTTGGTCAGTGCCTGATTTCGTTTGGCAAATCCCCGCAAGAACTCCGAGTACTTGGTCAGAGATTTCTGCTGTGTATCCGGATTGCGCGACTGCAGTGCCTGCGCCAAACGGCGATTCCGTTCCAACACTCGACACTCTTCGTTGCAGTCCAGACTATGGAGGGAAAGATTCCGGATAGTGACTTGAATTTCCCTTAAAACGAAGATCATACTCACGTTCTGTTCGACTTGTTGACTTTAGCCGGTGCCAGTATCTCGCTGAGTTCCATATAGTTGCCGCGGGACATCTCGGCCATAGACGAGGCCAGTTGGGCGGTGGCAATGCGGCTGTGCTCGCGAGCCAGTTCCTGGCAACTGCGACTCAGCTTCCGGTTGCCGCACTCGCACTGCACCTCCACCAGCTCCTTGCATGGTGTCTCCGGGCAGGCGCCTTCGTGGCAGGCAAAAGCACACTTGTGGCCACAGAGCGTGCGCGGCTTGGTGCAGCTCTGGCGGCAAATCTCGCTTGGAGATGATTGACAGGGGCCCTCGTGGCAGGGCTTGATGCACTTGTGACGGCCACAGGGCAGCGCCTTGCCGCAGGACAGCCCGCAGCTGAAGCTCTCCTGGGAGCAGGGAACGGTTTTGCGTTGCTCGTGGTTTCCGTGGCACCATTTTGTGGTGAACATCATACAGGGCGGGCAGGTGGCCGCCGAATGGCAGTTGTGCTGCGGTGTATGCTCGCATGGATGCTGGCGCGAGCACGGACGCTTGCAAAGCGGTTTCTTGGTGCCGCACGGCACTGGCGGATAGATAACCTCGGCTCCGCACTCGCAGTAAAGCTCCTCGAAGCTGCTACGGTAGCAAGGCGGACAATTGCCGCGATGACAGGGCTGGTCACACTTGTGTTTGCCACAGCTCAATGTGCGGTTGCACGGCAGCGGACAGGCGTGATCAATGTCGATGCAGCACTCGGCATTGCACTTGTGCTTGCCACAGCTCCGCTTCTTGATGCAGCGCTTCTTGCAGCGCGCGTCGTCGGCTCGGCTGGACAGCTGGCGGCACTTAATCATCTGGTCCATGTGGCCGCATCGGCACTTTACAGCCGTCTGCTTGGGACACGGTGGACACTGCCCCAGGTGGCATTTGCTGCCACACTGATGCGGGTGTGCTGGCTTGCCGCAGCGCAGCGTCCGCGAGCAGATACCCTCACACGTGGGTATGGCATCCATGCAGCTCGAGCGCTGGGCTTCCGGCACAGGCATCTTGCCGCACGGACAGCTAGTAATCTGCTCGGGACTCAGTTTGCAGGGTCTGAAAAATTGATTTTACAAATTTTAAATACTCTCTGTGGAGGGGGCATGGCCTTCTCGTATAATCACCTGCAGTTTCCGGCGTGACAGGAATCCTTGCACTTGTGATTGCCACAAGGCAGCGGCTGGCCGCAGCTCTCCTTGCACGAGTAATTGCGCTTGTCTAGGCTCTCGCGCGTGCACTGAACCTGACGATCCTGTTTGCCACAGTGGCAGTGCTGCTCCACTTGCTCCGGGCAGGCGGCACACTTGCCCGAGTGGCACTCTTCCTTGCAATGATGCTCGCCGCAGTTCAATATCTTGTTGCAAATCTCACCGCACTTGAGCTCCTCCTTCATGGCGCACTGCATTGTCTGGGAGCTTCTGCCGCAGCCGCAGCTCCTCACTACATTCGCCTGGCACGGCGGACAGGGTCCGGGATGGCACAACAGTGTGCACGCATGGCTACATCCCTCGACGCGGCAGCACACCTCTCCGCAGCTGTGGGCCAGCTCGTTGCGCGACACTGTCGGATTTTTGAGCTTGCCGCAAAAGCACAGATACTCTCGGGGCAAATCCTGTAGCACATTCTGGCATGCCGGACAGCGCCAGCCTACATCCGACTTGGAGCTACTCGCCCAGGTGATGGTGCACTTGAGATGGATCACGTGGTAGCAGTTCTGGCAGGACCACGTCGAATGGTGCGACTTGATAGTCTCCACACAGACGAGGCACTCCAATCTCCTCTGTTCGATGTCGCGGATCAGTTTCTCCCGCTGCGAGAGCTTCTCGCTATCTGGAGGCGGCGGGGCACGGCGTGGCGAGATCTGTTGTTGCTGCAGCTGCTGCTTCTCGGGCGACGGATGGGCGCTTTCATTGCTCGTGTCCAGGTCATCGACGGCTCTCGGAAATCCGTTGATGCGATCCCGATTCCTGTTCCAGTCGTCGCGTCTTTTGTTGCTGCGATTATTGTCATAACGCTGCTGCTTCTGTGGCTTCTTACGTTCGTTGCGGTCGTATCGATCCTCGCGACGCTCTTCGCGATCATGGCGATAGTCACCGCGACGCTGCTGATGTGTGCCGCCACCCCGAAAGTCTCTATCCCGATCCCGATCACGGTCCCGCTCTCTGTCACGGTTCCGCACTCTGTCGCGGTCCCGTTCTCTGTCACGATCCCGTTCGGTGGGCAAGGCATAATTGTGATTACATCTTGGCTGTGGTCCGCCGCCTGTGGAGCTGCCGCGATGGCCATCGGCTCCCTGAAGATCTGGACGATGTGTTGCGCCCTCGTTCACGGCAGTTTCATGGTTGGCAGTGCTATTGCCGTTCGTCAGGCCAGAGGACTCCTCGAGGCTGAGCTTCATTATGTTGGGCACAAACTCTGGGGCTGACGCCTGCAGCTTAGAGGCGCTAAAATCAAACGGATTATTGCCAAAGGGCGTGTACAGATTGGAGATCGGGCTCCTCTGCACGTGGTTGTTGTCGAATGCCGCCGAACTGGCGGCGACACCATCGCCATTTTGATATGACGGAGGGAATACCGCCGGCTGCGAGTAGAACTGGTTGGGGAAAGAGAATAACCGGATTAGCACTACAAATAGGGGAGGATAACGCGCAGCAAGGCACTCACATTTCCAAAGCTATTTGAAACGTCGCCACCGGCGGCGGTGCTCCCCGAGGAGGACGGCGTTAGTCCGAAGGCGCCTCCGCCCCCACCGACGGTGTAATTCGCGTTGCTAGCCAGGAGATCATAAGGCAGTGCGCCCGTGCTGGCTGCCAGATTGTGCTGCATGATGAACTGATTGAAACTCACATAGTTGTTGTTGCCGCCGCCCTCGTTGGTGTTTCTGTTGGCATCCGTCACCACCCCAGCCACAGCTGCTGAGGTTCCATCGGTATTGCTGGCACGCGACGATGAATGCATTGGGGATTCACTGGTGGCCGGTCCTCCGCCTGTGCCATTGGTCTGGTGCCAGTACTCCGACATAGCCACTCTCCCACTGTCCACTGCAGCGCTTCCCCTTCTCGATGCAAAGTGCTCAGCTCAGCTTACGCGATTTGGTTCTTGCTCAAATTATGTATATATGTATTTTCTAGTTGCCCAAAGCACAAATCACCGTCCAAGTGGGACAGCTGCAGATGCTTGGGTATTCGCCCTTTTCCATCCCCGAAGGACTATCAAAATGAGCAGACACGTGTGCAATGACGATATTGTTAGTGATGAAATTGGCACACAAAAGCTTTCCCAGCACAGCCACCCCGCTGCCCGAAGGAAATGGGAGTATGTTACCTGGCGGTCAATTACTCTTTTATACACCCCGCGCACGCAAAAGTGATAAAATTGTCTAATTTATATAAAATAAAAACCCATAAAAAGTAATTCGACCAGTGTAACCGCTGATTTATCGATCAAATATACCAAATGCCCCTCAAAAATATACGTATTTTTAAATTTAATCGCTACAGCGAAATTGGTTGGTCGCAGACGATGAGTCCGCATTGACCAGGTAATTTATATAGAAATAAGAGAGTTAAAAGAGCTGCTTGCCGAAAGAACACTCTTGTGTATTCTTCCTTAAACCACCAAGTTTGGATTTGCAAGGACTTCCTGCAAACGAGTTTGACTGGTTATGTATAGATCGATCATGACAAAAAAGTAAGATCGGTGTTTATCAATATATTACTCCATAAAGTGATAGAATTTTTCCAAAATTTAAAAGTCGAAATTTGCATTCCTAATGAAAATTTCCAGTTCTTTAAGGTGTAATGGCTCTATTCGCGTAGGTATATCTCTTGGATTATTATAGTATTTATATATATAAAACTTACCCCTGAGGTTTGTGAACCGTTGGCATCTAAAAATCAAGTGTTCAGCATTTTCTATAACTTAGCATAGATCACAACTATTCGAGTCTTCAGCTTTGATCTTGAACAAAAAGGGTTTGTATAAAATATACCTTCTCATTTCTAAAATATACCGTAAATATACCGAAAATCTTAAATAATTTTCCTCGATGTTATTGTTCTATCTTATATTACTAGCACTAAGCAAACAACTCATAGAGACGCAAACGGACCTAAAACTGGCTGCCTAATCAGTATAGGGGATTGGCTCCCGTGCCTTCGGCTCCTGGTGAGAGAGCCTTCGGCTGAGTGAGTTTGGCGTTTGCTCTCTTGAGCATTGAACGCAAAGCGATTCTCGCAAAAACAAAGTTTTGTTTTTCCTTTGAAGTCTGATTCGTAAGTTTAAACATAGAGAGAGAGACACACACGAGACTACGAAACCAACTTGAAAAGAAAAAACAAATAAATTCTTTTTCGGCACAGCTGCCATGTCTCCACTTATAACTCTATGTTTATTCACACAGTGTATGATGAATACTCTAATGGAAAATAGCTGCAACGCCAAGTCAATTGCCGTTATTCATTATTTGTATATGTACATATTTAGATGATTATAACTGTTTATACCTCCCGTCCTAACTGTTTTTAAGAAATATATGAGCATAGAGAGGATACGCAAGATCAATTTATTTTTATTGGGGCAAGCTTCTTCATAAAGTCACAAGTTTGAAGGAAGGGTATGTGAGCTCAGCAGCAAAAAATGAAAACGCATATGAAGTTGAGAATAGATACACGCATTGTCATCATTTATGTATGTACATATGTGTCACCGCACATAAGCAATTACGAAGCAGACTTGAAAAGGAAAAACCAAACTTTGTTTTTGCGAGAGTCGCTTTGCGTTCAATGCTCAAGAGAGCCAACGCCAAACTCTCTCAGCCGAAGGCTCTCTCACCAAGAACCGAAGGCACTGGAAGCCAATCCACTATACTGATTAGGCAGCCAGTTTTAGGTCCGTTTGAAGTCTCTATGAGTTGTTTGCTTAGTGATTACTAGCTAGTTAGGACTCTCAGCGCTAAATCTATAAGATTATCCGATTCAACAATCAATTCTCTACAAGATTGGCTAGTTTTCATGCGTTTTTTTTTTATTGGATTGCTTGCAAAATAAGGTTTAAACGAAAAAGGTCAAACAAAAAGAAGCATAAGACATTAAAGGCGGGTATCCAGCACCACAAAAACAAAAAATTCCTGCCAAACTTCATATAAAAAAAAACGTAGCCAAACACTTTGGTTCGAATTTTTGTTTCTTGAGTATCCAGCAACGTAACCAAAATCCACAGATTCTTATCGATATATCGATACGAAGTGCGTGTGTGGACTGAGAGAACAGCTGGTACACAGGCAAGAAATATATGGATGACAATTCTGTTGTGTAGTTTGCGAAATGGAGGAAACAAGTGTGCGCAAAACGAAAAAAGAGAGTCGAAATAGATGGTCGGAGTCAAAAAAAATAATTTCTCCCATGACTTTATTGAAATCAATATAATTTTACTGAAATTTATAAATTAATTATATAATATTTGTGCTCTTTTGGCACTAATGGACGTTTGGCAAACCGTATGCATTATTGGCAATGGCCAAATGCTTTCTCAATTCAACTACCAGCTCAATTTGTTACTTTTTTATTTTCAGTTTAAATATCAAACCGTCACTGCAGTAAATATGTTTACAAAACACAGCTGATTCGTATGCCTGTGTTACATCCCACGCACAAACGAAATATATAGCAAATTCCTGGATAGAATTTTCCGCGGTGCTGAATACCCGCCTTAACCATACAGTATAGTTCAGCAAGACAACGCGCACACACACATGCAATACGTGCAGTGTCCATGTGAATCAAGACAAAAAACGGTTTGAAGCGCTAAAAAAATAACAATCAATACATGTGCGTCACTGGTTGCGTGTTCTACACGAACTAATACACACTCCAGGGTGGGGTACTCACGCACAATGTGCGGTGACGGTTCGCACTACTATACTGTATGATTAATGCCGGCGTACACCCGGTAGAAAGTAGCTTGTGCGCAACAACATTTCTTATCGGATCCATATGAATATCATCCCTGATTTTTCTAGTGGCCCATGTTTTTCGATCTGAGCACTAGTCTTAATTCTTATTCAAGTGTTTTAAACACTGTGTTTTAGTTGCACCATCAGTACCCTTGATGCCACTATCGATACTTCCTATGTTTTATGATTGAAAAATACCACAGTGCGGGTTGCTTTTCATGCAATCGAGGCGCGTAAATTAAAGAATTTAATAAACAAGGTTGAAGTACAATTATTTATATGATTTAATTCTATTTGTTTTAAGTGTAATAATTGTTTGTGTAATAAGTGCAGAAAGTTAAGTTAAAAGTTAGGTCTGTGGTCCTCAGCATCTCAGCTTCATCAAATTTGTTTTAGTGCATTAAACATCCACCGTGTACATGTAGACGGCGAGTATGAGGCCATACAGTCCAAGTACTTCGGCAAATATCAAAATAAGAATCATTCCAACGAACAGGCGCGGCTGCAGGGCGGTGTTTCGTACACCCTCATCGCCAACAATACCGACAGCATATCCAGCAGCCAGTCCAGTCATTCCCACGGCGAGTCCAGCGGCCAGGTGGATGTAGCCTTTGGATAGCGAATAGGTCTCGCTGGTATCCATCACTCCAGAGATCAGAACGGCCACCACCAGCCCGTAGATGGCTATAATTCCAGCCATCACCACGGGTATGATCGACTTCATGATCAACTCGGGACGCATAACAGCCGTTGCGGCTATGCCCGTTCCGGATACAGCTGTGCCATAGGCAGCCCCAAACGAGGACAACGCAATGGCCGATACCACGCCCATAATCCCATAAAAGGGCGCATAGGGTGGATGGTGCTCCATTTTGTGAATTGTATCGCGTGTGTTGTGCAGAGCCATTGGCGACAGAAGCATCTCCAGATGCATATTTCTTGAACCCATGTTAAGCCTCTCTTTCAGTGATTTCTTTTTTCAATGTTCTTCTTTATTGCTTCGACTTTTCTGAACGTAAATAACATATGAAGGAAAAGGCAATCTAGATGTATATTATTCCATATGATTCAAACTTGGAGCAGATCATAAAAACAAACTCTTAAAACTACTAAAAATATTCGATAAAGCAAAGCTAAGATATATACCATTTATAGATTTCGATTAGTCTATGAGGCGTTGAGAACTTACGTTCTTGCCAGACTAATAATATCAAACTATAATATTTATATGCCACACTTTTGGTTCTTGATACTTCCTGCGCTCATCCATCTGTATATATCTCAGAATGTCCTTAGATTGCTGAGCAGGGATTGCTGGGCTGGAGGCGGTGGTGGTGGCATGGCAAACGTTGGAGCTGCCGCCATGACCAGTGCCAGGCTGGTGGGTACCTGCAGCTGCATGTGCATATGCCCCCCCAGTGGCAGCTTCTTTACGGGTCTTGTAAAGGGTGGGGGGACAGTAGAGTCCAATGGTCGGTACTGACACTTCTTGGCATGGGTGCGCATGTTGCTGGACTGCGTAAAGGCCTGGTTACAGTTCGGATGCGGGCAGACGTAGGGTTTGCAGCCCGTGTGGTAGTTAAGATGAGTCTTCAGGTGGTGTTTCTTCGTGAAGGCTTTGGGGCAGAGGGGACAGCTGAATGGCTTGATGCCGGAGTGCAGGCGATGGTGCAGCGTCATGTTGCTGCGGTCGGCAAAGGACTTGCCACACACAGAGCACTGGTATGGCTTCTCGCCGCTGTGGGTGCGCATGTGCTGCTTGAGGAGCATCTTGCGGGAGAAACGTTTGCCGCATTCGGCACACTTGTGAGGCTTGACGCCCGTGTGTATGCGCACGTGCATATTGAAGGCGACACGCTGGTTGAACGACTTGGGGCAGTAGGGGCACTCGTACTCCTTGCGATTCCGATGGATCTTCATGTGGCTGCTGAGGTAGCCCTTGTCGTTGAAGGTCTTGCCGCATTCGGGGCACTCGGCGGCAAACTCTTTGGTCCCGCGATGAACGGACAGATGGTACTTGTAGTTACGCAGCTGGGAGAACCCCTTGCCGCAGTCCGAGCACTCGTAACGTGGCGATTTGTGCGTCTTTTCGTGCGCCTGAAAGGGAGAGAAATATCGTTCAATGTTTTGGCCATTTTGTCTGAGGGGATCTCGCTATCTCGTTTGTCGACTGCTTCTCGTGGCGTGGCTCCCTCTAGCTTGCTCTGTCTAATTTACGAGTTTCTGGTAAATGCCTTGCACCCATGCGTAAAACCAGTTCTCGCTTTGTTCGCCTCTGTTTTCGGGAAATGCTGCCTCCATTTTGAGCATTTCGTTGTAGCCTCTTATCGAGATTTGCATAAGACCAGCCGCCGCTCTCTTTTCTTCTCTCTCTTTTATTTTTTGCCGTTCTTCTGCTTCGTTGACTCCGCCCCTTGCTCTAAACTGGCTAAGCCCCGCCTTCCTTTGCTGAACTTATAGCTGCTTGAGAAAAGAGTGAGGATTGGGTGTAAAATATCTCTTTTGAGTTATGACCATATGAAAGGTTATTGCTGCTTATGGGAAAAATGTTTGGGCCTGTAATGATTTTGGAGAGTGGCAGACAAGTCTTTACCAATACGTAAAAAAATTGGCGTTAGGATTGGCGGAGTATTTTAATCGGATGAATATTCAGAAATGGATTTCCAATTCCAATGGATCCGACTCTACAACAATACAAATATTGTAATCGTATTTGTAAGGAATTTCTAATAACATTTAATATTGCAAACAATAAGATCAATACAGTTTTGGAAGCCTTAGTCGTTCGAAAACGTTTCAGGAATGGATTTGTGTTTTTGAACATCCAAAAAGTAATTTAGAGGAAACATTTTTAAGTGTTTTGCGATGCTAAAAATATGGGTATTCACCCATCATTATGTCTTAATATTAACATTTTATTACTAAACAATTTATTATGAAAATTTGTTTGAATACTTTACGTAAAGCCATATGCTTGAATGACAATAATGAACTTGAATGACATTTTGTACCAGCTTCAATTTTGTAAACGTTGAAAAATCGTGTGAAGTTATCTTCTAACACCTTGTTATTTTCTCTTCGTTACAAATCTTGCATTTTCTTAGAATTGTGTTCAGATTTTAACCATTTACTTACTTTTACTTTTCCTATTCTTGATATTAAAACCCCATCTTGGAGTACAATCTGTTTCCCTTTTCTTATCTTAAAACTCACCTGCAAAGTCTCGGAGCATCCAAAGACCTTCTCGCATATCCTGCACTTATAACTGATCTCCTCGGCTGCAGTGCTATTGTACGGGTTAATGGGATTGATGGAGCTGTGGCGTCTGGAACTAATGTTGCCTCCCATGCCGACGGCATCCATCTTTGGCATGAGTCCGGCGGTCGCTTGTGCCGTGTTCATATTGAAATTGGTGATGGTGGTCAGCGAGATGTTGGTGCTGCTGGTGTTGCCCAGATTCCTCACAGGGAATCGAACGGCGGAGCTACTCGAACTCGAACTAAAGGAGGAGGCAGCTGGCGATACCAGGGGCTTGTGTTTGTAGCCAATCTGAAGCTTTTGGTAGTAGTCAAGGCATTCCAGGCAGTCCGTCCGCGTGCATGCTGTAGCTTTTGGACGGATTAGACTAGGGTTCAGCTGCGGCTGCGGCTGCGGTGGAGCCTGACCATTGATCACATAGGGTGCAAAGTAGCATTTCTGTAGATGCTGCTGCTGTTGTTGCTGGTAGGGTGACGTAGGTGGAGTGCTGAGGCCGGCAGCAGCCGCTGCAGCGGCATAGGCGGGCAGCAGATGTGGAAAGAACTGGGCATAGAATTTGGTGGCATTCGCCATGGCCACTAGATCAGGCGGTAGCATGGAGTAACCCATATACGGGGATGCTGCACTCGTTGGCGGAACTTGGGCTGATGCTCGTGGTGGGCTAGTTGCACTTTTGGAGAGATCCAGAATGTTGGTTGAGGCATCTATCGGGGATTTCCGCTCCTCTTTCCCCAATATCCGACTGATGCTAAAGTCCGTGACTTGGGCTGGTGCCTGGACCCCCACAGGGGGACACTCATTGGTGGTGTTATTCGTGGTGGTGGAGTTGAAGCTGTTGGCATTTGTGGGGGAAGTGCTCGCTGGCGAGGGCGACATCTCGTAATTTCGTTGCAACATGGCGAGCTTGAAACCCATTCTCCTGCTCCGAACTGCAGGCGTGCTCATAGACTTTCGGGATTGCTCCGTTTACTGGTGGAAGAGACGGATCACAGTGACTGGGAACTATCGCGGTGCGCGTCAGAACACGAAATGTCTTGGGATAAGCGCCAACAACAGATTTCAACGTCTACGCTCGTCTCCGGTCTCTGAGCCAGGTCTAAAGACCAGACTCTTAGGCAGCGCGCCTCTAGCTCTCTGGCGTTTAATTGGTCGAGAAACAGGTTTCCAACCAAGTCTCTCTCTCGCACTCTCTCTCTGGGTCTCTGTGGCTCTCCAATTAACCGAACTTGACTGCTGAGACAAACTGTCGCGCTTCCACTTACGAGAGGAGCTGCAATCTCCAGAACTATTTGGTAGTAGCATTTTACTCGTCACATCTATCATAAAGCTTATCGCTGCCCTAACATCGCTCCGTCTGTCTGCCTCTCTTTCTTCTCTACAGTTCTCTCTCGCTCTCTCTGTCTTTTTCTTTCTTTTTGTGTGTGTTTCTCTGTGGGATCATCCCTGCTGGCATCGCAGATAAAGTGACTAAGATTTCTGCCTTGGCCGCGTTGTTTTTGTAATTAATTGCGGTAATAAAATGTGCGCATCGTTAAGTTTTCAAAATGTATTTCTCTTGTTCCTCATCCACAGTCAACAGCCACATCCTCGACTGCCTCTTTCTCCATCCCCAAAAGGCACATGTGTGAACCTCACGGTTATGAGCATTCGCATTTAAGTGGGGGAGGTCGATGTGGAATGCTGTGTGGGTTTAATTGGGTAAACATTTTAAGGAGCTACTGTTGATACCGAGGAAGTCATTCAAAGTTTAAAGTTGTATCTAGTTATCAAGTTAAAGTAAGGACATATTCAAAGACATATTCATATTATAAGGGTCATCGATAGAGGCATTCTGAAGTGGCAACTGCAATGGTAAAAGTCCAATAAACTCGCATCTTTCCATCTCTCAACTTCCATCCTTCAAAAGGGCAACCAGAAGGTATCCTTTAAATGTTAAAAGTTAGCCCAAAATTGTCCTAAAAAATACAATGAAAATGACCTGTTACACTTCCCGACGCGATATTACCTCAAGGAACCAAGCTCACTTTTTATGAAAGATTTGGGGTTTCAAAATGCTTCTGACAACAGTTTTTATACCCGGTACTCTAAGAGTAAATAGGGTATATTGTATTTATGCGAATAACGGTTGTATGTAACGCACAGAAGGGAACGTTTCCGACCCCATAAAGTATATATATTCTTGATTAGCATCAATAGCCGAGTCGATTGAGCCATGGATCTTGCTTTTTATACCCGGTACTCGAGGAGCCGAATTGTTTGTGATGAGTCATGTGATTTCCAACATAATCCCATCTCGGTGATCTGATAGATGTGGCCTTAATTATTCTCTTATCTTCAAAATCTTCATGTATATCATGTAGAAGAATTTGGCCCTTTGTGGAAGCGGAAGGGGGCGGGGCGAACCTTTGAAATACACTTGTTTCATTGTGATTTTGGTGACTGCAGCTTTAATAGTCTCTGATAGACGGCCAGACGGACAGACAGAGAGACAGACAGACAGACAGACAGGCAATGACTCTGCTATTGATGCTTATCACTAATATATATACTTTATGGGGTCGGAAACGTTTTCTTCTGTGTATTACATACATCAGCTTTGTGCACATATACAAAATACCCTATTTACTCTTCGAGTACAGCGTATAAAAACGCAGTTACGTAGACAATGACCATATCTTCTAGATTGCTGCACTAGATTGGGATTATACTGGATCGTTATTATAGCCGGAATGAAGAAATTAATTTGCACTGGCTACCCCCCACCCCATCCAGAAGCTTTGACTATGCTTGTTTATTCTTGTCATTCTTGGTGGAGGATATGGGCGTGGCACCGCGTTTTTTACGGAAAAATCGGTTTCTATTTTTTTTCTCAAAAAGTTAGAAGCAAAATAAGGATGGGAACATGTTTAGCAATGCAAGATTCTTTAAAAAAAAAAGTCGTAACACGAATTGAAACAGCTTAAAAACCCAAGATAATCGAAGTTTTTACCCATAAAGCATTCTCCATAGGAGTTTTCATTATAAAACAATATTACACTGGATATCAAACTCTAGCCCTCCAAAATAGCTAGTGACTAATACCTACTTCACAATTTTCTTCTTCATTGTGTTCCAAACGCGAAAAAACATTGAAATTTCTCGTTTGAGGTTATGATCTATAAATGCAAATTGTAAGAGTTGTGGTCAAATGTGGCATTTCTGACTACATAAATTTTAATTTTATTGCTCTACAACACACAATAGGTTTCAGGGTGGGAGTAGGTGGCACTCTATTAAAAAAACTTTTTCAAAAATTAGTTTTCACTACGAACATATTCGATACATATTGAAGGCCTCACTTTCACATACAATTACGAAGACATCGCCAACTACTAGATATTGTTCACATTAAAAAAAAACAGTAAAAACCCTACTGAATAAAATGCATCAAAAAAATTGGACCAGTTAATCGTATTTTTCAATTTATGAGACATTTAAATTAGCAATAAAATTGGTACTCTTTCACTGCACGTGCTTTTCAATAATGACCGCTGGGTTTCACAGCTGATTTTGCGAAGGTGGCGCCATCTATGAAAATTGGTACGCGACTTTGATAGTCACTCCTTTACCAATACAGAGCGCCAAAAGCCACGTCTTGGTTTTAACTTTTAAAATCTAGCTTTTGGTCAAGAAAAGTGGTCATTGGGTCCATAGTGTGGCCATATCCAAAGGGTATAGGACAAGGCGCTGCTGCTGCGCTGCGCCTCACTTACACGCGTATTACAATGTTCCGTTGTTCCGTGTTCACAAACGCAAAAACGGCTCGTTAATTGTATGTGTGCCGAGCCCTGGGGTACATACACACATACATGTATGTACATATAAGTAGACTGATTAAGTTGTGACGCGTGCGAAGCGTCTCACACGTTCCACTCCGTTCTATTTTAATATATACGAACATGCATACCTTATTGCTAAGCTCCTGGATACTCATACCCCAAAAGTTTTCTACACTTTCGCTGCCCACAAAGTTGCAGCATGTTGCCCGACTGGATGGCCACCAATTTGTCATCAGGCTTGAACACCTACAAACTAGACCAACAACCCATAAAACCTTGCCCATGTAAACTCGCTCAATCAAATCGAGTTCCGGAGCCAGTCCGGACCAACAGGATTCCCTGGTGCATGCATAGCATCAGTAGCGACCATAAAAATGTGCAAACAAAATGCTCAGGGTGATTTGTGCCTGGATGGAAATGTCATAAATAACGAGGTGGACTGCAGTTGGGGAACAGGATGCCAAGAAGAGGACACCAACTCGGACTTCGACTTGGAGGATCCACAAAGATGAGCTGGTGACACATAGAAACAGTCAAAGAACGAACTGCAAGGATCCCTTATGAAGTTTTTGCTGTGACTCAAAAAGGATTCTACGAGTCGTAATTGTCAATTAGCTATTCGAGTTTATTCGGTGTTTCTGGTCGGACTGGTAAACTTGTACACGATTTGTAAGCGATCAATTACCAACAGATCTTATCAGAAGAGCTCCCCAGAACAACCCAGAACAGTGGCAATTAGACTGCCGATCCTAGTTCCCGAGATTGATAGTACTCGGACTGTCAACTCGCGCTCTTATGCTTAGATTACCTCGTTTCGATACACATACATTTCGATTAAACTGTCAATTCATTTTAATTACAAGAGTATTCACATATGAAACCCCCCAAGCAGAATACCGAAAGACACCAAAAAACATACGAAACTTTAGTTAAAATATCTTGTTCTTATTCTTTTTTTTTCGGTTTATCGGTTTGGATTGCCCTTCGTGGAATTCCGCGAGATCATTTACATATAAACGAAGCAAAAGAAACTTTAAGTTTTAATTAAACTCACTAAATCATCGAGAGCAGTGATCTTGCCCAGCTCTGGGACGGCTCTCTGAGAGTTCGTTTGTTCGAATGACTAATGTTTATTAGCTGCTAATGGTTTGTTTTACAAAAGCTACGTGGTTGCCTCAAGCCAACCGTTTCCATTGTTCAACGAGAAGGGACGTGTGAGACGCTTCTTACGCGTCACAACTTTTATACCCGGCAATCAGTATTACATCTGCACCTTAGCGGTTATTTGTCAAATTTTACATTTTTTCTTCATCTGTCACCTACATTAACAACACTTCTCACGCCAACACGCTCCTTTAGCTAGCCACCCTCCCCTAGAGCCACACACTGCAGAGTGAGGGCAGAGACGCGGGAGAGACTCGGCAGAGGCAGAGACGTGTCTGCGCGAAGCAGAGTGTGAATGAGAGAATGTGCAAAAAACAGATATAAGCTGCGGGACAAGGTGGGTCTGCAAATTAATTTCTTCATTGTGGCCATAATAATGATCCAATCGGATCCCAATTTGGTGATCTGATATATATGGGCATTCCCTACGAAATGGCGTTTTTAGGTTTCTTTTAATATTTGTAGATTTGGGAGTGGGGGGCTGAAGAGGGCGGGGCTAATTTTTTAAATACACTGGTTTCAGTGTGAGCATACAGCAGTCTGGAGCAAAAAAAATTTGGTGGCTCTAGCTCTTATAGTCTCTGAGAACTAGCCTACAAACAAGACGGACAGACAGACATGGCTCTATCGGCTCGGCTATTGATGTCGATCAAGAATATATAAACTTTATGGGGTCGGAAACGTTTCCTTCTATGCGTTACGTACAACCTTTATTCGCACAAATACAATATACCCTATTTACTCTTCGAGTACCCTGTATAAAAACTGTTTCACCCGTTGACATTTTGACAAATTTCCAACTCCTTAATACCACAGTCGCTGTCGTTGTCGCCCTCGTCTTAGACTTGGGGCCTGACCTGGTCTGGCTCCAATGTAAGCTGATATCTATCTCAGTTGTTTTAGATGTACCTTACGGCTCCCTCTCTAACCTCTCTATCTCACACTCTCTGTCTCTCTCTCTCTCTCTCTGTCTTCGTTCTTCTTCTTTGTTCACACTATTCATTTTCCGCTCGTTTTAATCTGAGTTCCTTCACTTGGGGTGGTCGATATTTATCTTATTTTGTGTGCATTTAAAACTTATTTTCTTTGTGGAACCCCTTTAATGTCATGTGTTATCGGTTAATGATCAGCCGCGTTGCCAAGTGATTTTCTGTCAGCGGGTGATCATCTTTGCTCCCCTCCCCGTTCCACCTTCCACTCCTTCCTTCCCCACTGATTTGGTTGTTCTCCTTTTGGACTCCGTTTAATTGCCTTAGTTGGTCTTGGTTTCGGTTTTTGGGATGGGGTTGGCTCTTTGGACCCTTTCCTCTCGTGTGCCTCGTTATATTATGTGTAGCTTGACAAATGTGTTGAGTTAGCAAAGTTTATTGTATGTACCATGAGGTCCAGAGAGCGAGAGAGACAGAGAGAGACTTTAGCGTATAGATTAAGCGCTCTTTTTGGGGCTGCTGAATTCTCAAGGTTGATAATAAAGTGAACTGAAGATTTTGGCATGGGTGGGGCTTGGAGAGTCTCAAATTCCGAAGCACAGAAATATGTATATCTAATAAGTTTTACGTAGATGTTTACCGGGTTCAATAATCTTCTTATTTATACCCGGTACTCGAAGAGTAAATAGGGTATACTGTATTTGTGCGAATAAAGGTTGTATGTAACCCACAGAAGAAAACGTTTCCGACCCCATAAAGTTTATATATTCTTGATCAGCATCAATAGCCGAGTCGATAGAGCCATGTATGTCTGTCCGTCCATCCGTCTTGTTTGTCGGCTAGTTCTCATAGACTATAAAAGCTAGAGCCACCAAATTTTGGCTCCAGACTGCTGTATGCTCACACTGAAACCAGTGTATTTAAAAAATTAGCTCCACCCCTTCCGGTCACGCAAAAGGGCGAAAACCTCCCAAAGCTACAAAAGAAAACTAAAAACGCCATTTCGTAGGGAGTGACCATATCTGTCAGATCGCCAAATTGAGATCCGATTGGATCATAATTATAGTTACAATGAAGAAATTAATTTGCAGTGGCTAAACCCACCCCGTCCCGCAGGTTATATTTGATTTTTTCAAATTCTCTCATTCACACTCTGCTTCTGCAGTGTGCGGCCTCTGCCTCTCGCGTTCCTCTGCCTCTGCATCTGCCGGGACTGTGCAGTGTGTGACTCTGGGAAGGGGGGACGAGCTAAAATAGCGTGTTGGCGTGAGAAGTGTTGTAGATGTAGATGACAGATGAAAGATGAAGAAAAAATGTAAAATTTCACAAAAAAAACGCTAAGGTACAGGTGTAGTAGTGAGTGCCGGGTATAATAGTTGTGACGCGTAAGAAGCGTCTGACACGTGCCTTCGCGTTTATAAAAGTAATTCTTCAAAATAATTGTATATGTTTACTAAATATATTCATAGAAAATATATTATGATTGATCAAACGAAAGGAGGTATTGCTGTTAAGAGAAAATTAAGGAAGCTATTCCATGGAATGACATGTAAAATGTATATAAAAAGAAAAATCTATCTGATTTATATTTAAAGCAATTTTTCCAAATATAATCCTATTCTCTTTTATCTCAAAATACCATTACCAAGCAGCAATCGAATACACATATTTTATTAACATACAATTTATTCTACGCAATTCTCACACTCTCCATATCCCAATATTTCTCTCGTTATACATCCAATCGCACACAGTTTTAGGGTAGTTAACATCCCAACCCTCATTTAACGACTTCATTTAAAGAGCTGCTTTTTGGACTAGAAGCGTAAAATCTGTCACCCAAAAGGTCATGCAAATTCCAAGTAGGACGCCCACGAATGTCCCATCGATTCAGCCCTACAACATTTATGAAGCTATAAAATAAAGTCTTTGTTAACAAAAGGCGTTTAGGAGGTGTTATACTATTGTCTGAAAAGATATAAAAGTTCGCTGAAAACGAGACAAAGGCAAAGGAGAGTGTCGAGCGAACAAAGGTGTATATATACCCTTGCATATATACGTATGTATCTGTGGAGGAGAGTGTGGAGATGTTGTAGATCACAATCATTTCAATTAATTCAAATATAAAATAAAACAAAAAAGCGCGGAGCGGTGCAGAACGGAGCGGCTTTTGCAAAGTTAACCGCGTTTGCTCGAATACTCGTATATCAAATTTCAATACAAAATGGGCCACAGACATAAATCAAGAGCCACTCTCAACACTAAGTAGCTCTCGCTCCCTCCACAGACCCCCCACAATAGTAGAGTGAAGAAACAAACACGCCGGAGATCGTTTGAATTTTATTTCATCCTAAAAAAAAGAGTAAGCATAAAAAAGTAATCCTCTTCACACAAATAACACGAATCCCAAATTTAATGGACTGACGGATAGCTGTCAATGTCTGTCTAAAGATACCCGTTTTAAGGGTCCTTTACTTTCTTTGCAGTAAAATGTAATTTATTTTATTTTTACAGCAATTCAAATTAATTCTAAACAAGTTGAATAAGAAAGAGAGCAGACAGAAAGAGACAGATGGCAGGAAGAGGCCGACGGCAATAACTAAACATTTAATTCGACTTAATTATGTTAATGAAAACACATTTCACATGCTAGAATTAAAATCAAATTTTTTAATTTAAATTCGATCGCATCGCATGGACCATTTTTATTCGAAAAACACATTTCATTGGAATCGCTGAGAAGTGAGTGCGATAGACTGACCTAATATTTATCGACTGGTCCAGTGCGAGCGAGCGGGCCATCAAGCTGATCTGCTTATTGAGAAATTGTATGGTATCGTAATAAATCTACGGAGGAGAATCACAAGTGATCCGCTCCGAAGAGGAATGCAAAGTTGTCGTCAGCGCCAAACGGGTCTTATGTCTTTTTGTCGGCTGTCCTCTGTGGCTGTTGCTTTTGTTGGTTGTGTTGTAGAAAATGAGCGATTAACTCCAAATTTGTTAATACATAATAGCACATAAAAAGCACTCGGAAAAATTAGTTTCCAAAATACGAAGTACCGACCACAGAAAATGTATCAATGTCCTACAAAAATTCGGGGACACTTCCCTTATTTTATATTATTTATTTTGTTCCTCCTGTAGATAAAGGACTTACTCAAAATAGAGGCCGGCCTTTAACCATAAAACTTCACACCTGTAAGAACTTTAGAGATTCCTCCACAACATTCCCTAAATTCTATAACATAATCACCCAACACTTTTGCCCTGTGTATGCTCTCTGTTTAAACCACGCAACACCACAAGAGCAAACATTATTTCGCGGCAAGCTTTAATGGTCTCAGCACACATTTAAAAGCGCTACATTATTCTCTCATTTAGATCGTGGGGCAGTCCAGATGCCAAGATTTTTTTGGCTTCCTGAGAAAAATCAATCAGATCTTTAACGATGTGACAGGTTAACAAGTCTCTCCAACCGCGAAAGGAAAACTCGCAAAGAAAACAAGCTTGACTTTGAGTTGACTTGGCTTTTTGGTGGTTCATTGAGTGTGGCAAAGCGCCGCCGACTTTGATGAGGCCGGCGAACGGAGAGTGCGAAATTTGCATAATTTAATTATGGGAGTTCTTTATGGAAACTATTTGGGTGGCGGTGGTCTCCATTTTGGCAATTCTCCGAATACTCGAGGGTCGACTGATGTGAGCGATGCGATACGTTCCCCACAAAAATATAATTTCCTGAAAACAATGAAAGAAAAAGATTTTCATTAACAAAATCGTTGTTCCCTCTCTTTACTTTACGATCCATGCAGCGGCGGTAGGTTGTTGATCGCTCACCTTTTAACGACATTTTTCGAAAAGGATTTTCACTTTTCTTCTCAGCTTAAACACTGTCTAATCTGGGATCGTAAATCTGTGGAGCGTTGCTGGTCCGTGTTTTGTCATAGCTTTTCATTTAATCAACTGAAAATTACAGCTGCCGTCGGCCATGCCACATACCAAGTAGCTAATTATCTTAATGACAATTATTACTAAAGTGCGAGTAAAGACAGAGGCATAACAACTGGGTGGAAAATACAAAAGAAGTAAAATTCAACTCGGTGCGAGTCTCCTCCGAGATACTCTGGGAGACATGACACAATAGCCCACAATTATCACAAATGACCATAATTATTATCAACGAATGATTTAAACAAGAAAAAGAAAAAAACAACTAAAACGAGAAGGGACGTGTGAGACGCTTCTTATGCGTCACTACTTTTATACCCGGCTTTCAGTACTACATCTGCACCTTAGCGGTTATTTGTCAAATTTTAAATTTTTTCTTCATCCGTCATCTACATCAACAACACTTCTCACGCCAACACGCTCCTTTAGCTCGCCACCCTCCCCTAGAGCCACACACTGCAGAGTCAGGGCAGAGACGCGGCAGACGCAGAGGCAGAGACGTGTCTGCGCAAAGCAGAGTGTGAATGAGAGAATGTGAAAAAAAAACAAATATTAGCTGCGGGACGGTGTGGGTTTAGCCGCTCCAAATTAATATCTTCATTCTGGCTATAATAATGATCCAATTGGATCCCAATTTGGTGATCTGGTAGATATGGTCATTCCCTTTGGAATGGCGTTTTTGGTTTTCTTTTATCTTCAAAACTGTAAGTTTGGAAAGTTTTCGCCCTTTTGCGGGGGCGGAAGGGGACGGGCTAATTTTCGGAAAACACTGGTTTCAGTGTGAGCATACAGCAGTCTGGAGCCAAAGTTTGGTGGCTCTAGCTCTTATAGTCTCTGAGAACTAGCCGACAAACAAGACGGACAGACGGACAGACAGACATGGCTCTATCGACTCGTCTATTGATGCTGATCAAGAATATATATACTTTATGGGAAACGTTTCCTTCTGTGCGTTACATACAACCGTTGTTCGCACAAATACAATGTACCCTATTTACTCTTCGAGTACCGGGTATAAAAAGGATCATAACAACCTCTGGAAGCGGTTGGGGCTGTAGTTTGGTATGGAAGGTGGCTTTAGTGCCCAAGATCTGTTGTGAGGAAGCCCATGGAAAAGGAAGCACTGAACAACCTTGGTCTTGCTCTATAGTATGTTAAATGTTAGCACAAACCAAAATGAACTAGAAATTTTCTGCTAAATGGGTGCTTATTGAAGGATTTTAACATATTTGTTATATTAAAAGATTAGTTGAGAGAGAAGTTAGTTAAGAGGGAAGATGTTTAATGGAGTTGTATGAACAACTTAAGACAGGAAGTAGCACGATTTTTAATGGTTCTTCTGACTCAAGTAGATTGCACGTGGTCTAGGGATATTTTGAATAATTTATACAGTAAACCAAATAAAATATCTGGAATAGGCAGATATTTAGGGAATAAAGTTTTTAACACTCTGGGAAATGCTCGTTGAATATACTATTCAAACATTGTTGCATAGTTGTATAAATCAGTTCTGCAAGAGTTTTTAAACAACTATGAGAGAAAAACATTGATTTGCCATGTCCAATTTATATTGACAATCCAAAAGCCGATTTAGAATACGTAATAGAAAACATTTCAGCATTTATGGCCCTCTTTTTGTGTGTGTCGTCCGCCCAACCATCCATAGTCATCTCCTGTCATAAAAGGCGGCAACAGGTGGACAATTACCTACGTAGCAACGATAATAACAACTATGAAACATGCGTTAATTGCTCAGAGACTGGGATGCTGCGGCTGCTGATCCTATGGGTGCTACTTGCGGCCTGGGGGCACACGGTGACAAAATTAAACTTAATTGTTTTATGGCAGGCCTGCACCGCTGTGAGGCACTGTAAAGTTCGGTTTCGGTTTGTGTAGCCTATGGATCTACCAGATGGATGAATGGATGGATAGACTTGTGAGTCAAAGCAGGAATCACAGTCACCGACAGTAGCTTGGAAAGCGGAGAGCGGCAAAAACAGTTGACATTTTTTAGGGTCTTTAACTTCTTTTCTTTCTTTTGTTTTTTTCCTCCACTTTTTTTGTTTAATCGTTTTTCTTGTAAACTATTTTTGTTGCTTGGTGCTTTTTTCTTCAGTTTGTTGCAGCTCCAATTTTATAATATTTATTAAAAAATGTTTACCCAGAAGTCGAGATTTTGTGTAAGGAACCAGATGACAGCAGGTGCTCTGGCCTGCTCTATGGGTTATGGACCCCAGATTATGAAGGCGGACGTCGACCGGAGCACATTTCTATCATTTGTTTGTTTTTTTAAGAAAACCCAAGGGAGTGTCTCTTTAGTTTAATGAAAGGAAAAGGTTGACGAGTATTTGTGGAAATGATTTAGTTGACTACACTCCCCGACTATCCGATTTTTCCACTTCTACCCAGAATAATTGTTGTTTGTTATGTGTTTTAGAGGTATCTATTAGGTATCTTACTTGCATTTTGCATTGCATCTATAATGGATCCCCAAACACTTTGGGGTTTTAGCTTACCGTCTGGAATATATTTGGCTTTTAAATGCACCAATTATGATTTTTTTGCGGTATTTTGATTTCTAAAACTAAGTAAAAATTATTATACCCGGTACTCGAAGAGTAAATAGGGAAGAAGAAATGTATTTGCAGTGGATAAACCCACCCCGTCCCGCAGCATTTGTTGTTTTATTCACATTCTCTCATTCGCACTCTGCTTCGCGCAGTGTGCGACCTCTGCCTCTGCCTCGAGTCTGCAGTGTTTGGCTCTAGCTCCTTTAGCTGGCGAGCTCCTTTAGCTCGCCACCCTCCCTTAGAGCCTCACACTGCAGAGTCAGGGCAGAGTCAGGGCAGAGACTCGGCAGAGACGCGGCAGAGGCAGAGACGTGTCTGCGCGAAGCAGAGTGAGAATTGTTGTATTAATTATTAGATATTAATTTCTTCATTCTGGCCATAATATTGATCCAATCGGAACCCATCCAATCGGTGATCTGATAGATATGGTCCTTCCCTACGGAATGGCGTTTTTAGTTTTCTTATATCTTCAAAATTGTAGATTTGGGAGGGTTTCGCCCTTTTGTGGGGCTCTTATAGTCTCTGAGTACTAGGCGCTCATCAGGACGGACAGACAGACATGGCTCAATCGACTCGGCTATTGATGCTGATCAAGAATATATATACTTCATGGGGTCGGAAACGTTTCCTTCTGTGCGTTACATACAACCGTTATTCCCCACAAATACAATATACCCTATTTACTCTTCGAATACCGGGTATAAAAAGAAAACTTTGTTTTTGAGCTTGTCGCTTTGCGTTTAATGCTCAAGATAGCCTACGCCAAACTATCTCAGCCGAATGATCTCTCACCAAGAGCCGAAGGCACTGGGAGCCAATCCACCATACTGATTAGGCAGCCAGTTTTTACTCCATTTGACCATTTGAGTTAAAAGAGTGTGTTGGCGTGAGAAGTGTTGTAGATGTAGATGACAGATGAAGAAAAAATGTAAAATTTGACAAAACACAGCTAAGTTGCAGATGTTGTACTGAGTGCCGGGAATAAAAGTTTAGACGAGTAAGAAGCATCTCACACGTCCCTCCCCGTTTTTTGAGTATAGGTACATTAATTCTGCGTCGTTTAAGGAAGAGCGCTGCTTTTAAAAAAACCGTTAAAAAAATAAAAGACTTTAAAAATTCTTTAAAAACAAGTTCTGCTATTGAAACAAAACCATAATTCTTTTAAACATGTCCAGTCTATCAGAGAAAGCCGGTTTGGTTCGAAGCGGAAAAAAATTCAATTTTGTCGCATAGTGCTATTTGCTAAAAAACCTTTAATGAAGTTCCTTTAAAGTTGCAAAATAAGTGAATGGCTGGGATCTTTGGTGGAGTTATGCTATAAATAATAGTGTCTAGATCGGAACAAGGAAGTTAACCCGCTGACCACCTTGAATCCAATGCAAAATGTGCACTAACTGTAGTTGACTTCTCTTAATGCAATACATTTGATACAACATTTTAATGAGAAATGGCCATTGCGATGAGAGTTTAATACATTTCAACATTTATTTGTGCCGACCTAAATTCCTATTGAAACCGTTTTTACAGAGTTTCTTTTACAGCTGGCCGCTAGAGGAAAGGAAATCAGATTTCTGTCCATCCAGACCACAATATCTCTCCGCTGACTGTCATTTGTCAAAAGGGTTGGGAGGGGGCTGGCAAGATGAATAGAAAAATTGAGTGGAAGGAAAAAAATAAAAATACAACCGCCCAATTAGCGACACAGTTAAACGTCAACATCCTCACGGCTTCACATCCGGAGGAGTTGTACAGATCTCATTTCTCCACCCGTGGGCCTGTTTCTGCCTGTCTGTCTTTCTCACTTCTCACATATGTAACTTGTGACGGTTACATTTTCGCCGTCAATCAGCGTGCGCCTTCCTCAAAATATGTGGAACCGACAAAAACGTCGCAGCAAAAAACCCAACCAGACAACCGCCAAACCAAGCCACGACACCGTCCTGTCGCTGTCGTCTTCTATTGCCGGAGCCTTGGCTGTGACAATTGGCCGACAATTATTTTTTCGAACACAAATGGAACAGATCATAGTGACGATGGTGGTCTCTCTGCTGGCACTCGACTCGTATACATTGTGGACTGTGAAATTGGTTTTATTGAGTCGCGAAAATATTTCATAGATTTCACGAGTCTATAATTTATTTATTCATGTTTTACGGCTCCCAACGAACAATGCAGCAGCAATCGACGCATTCATTAGCGTCATCATATAAAAGCACTAAAACAAAAATAGTAGAAATAGGTAGGTAAACCCAACAAAAACGAATATTCCGAATATTGTGTAGCAATATATTTCATTTGATCAAGAAGCTACTGTTTCTCGAGACAAATCCATGGTCTGTTTGCGGACAAAGCCGTGGCATTGTCCATCCATCCGTTCGATCGTTCGGACGAAAACGGATGCTTTTGTTGTCACCTAGTTATCGGGTATCGAATTTCCAGTGACGTACATATATTTGATTAACACCCAGTTTTATTTTCAGGGGGTTTCTGTTTATGGCTCTGTTATTTGATTTGGTTATTTAATACGTTTTTGCCGCCTGAGTAGCCGGAACTAAAGTGAAGTGCATTTATGGCCAGGCCAAGACTTTCTTTACTTAGAAAAGCATAAACTTTTGATGGATGGCATTTCTTGTCAGAGTTATTTGAGTATATAAAGCTATGGTCGTAAGAGGTTGTGTAAATAGAATGGAGTTTGAAGTGTTGTGAAAATTCGTAAGCATGCTGGATGCGAAGAATTTAAGAGTTGTGTGAAATTTAAATAGTTTAAGCTAAAGACTATACAACACCATATGAAAAGTTTGTCAAAAGAGAGAAGGTTGCACTGAGAACTTAGAGTGAGACCTTTTATCGCAGGTTAAATACACAAGAACCATCCGAGTATACATTTTACAATCCGTTGTCATCCACAAGCTCCCAGCTGACCTCCTTTTCAGACTATCCTTAGCATTACCCGCTTAACTTTCACTCTTTTGCACAGCCAACAGCAGACATCCTCACTGCAACATCAGCATTCAATCTTATGCATTAAGCCTGTCCATAATTCACCGACGCATCATCATTCGAATCCCCCAAGCAGCAATTGGAACATTTAATTAATTTAATTAAGTGAAGGATTAACTGCCGAGATCGAAAATTCCCATAGGGGAGGAATGTGAATTGCTGGCAACCAGAGGCGCTCATCAATAGGTAACAGTGGCCTACTCCTCGGCAAAAACTTCAACGTGAAGTCAGAGATAGAGCTGGAGCTGGGAGCTGGGAGCTGGAAGCTAATCAAGCGGCATTCAGGCAATGGCAACGCTTTGCTATGCAGTCAGCACGCTTTATAAAATAGTGATTGGCGGGTAGGCGGAGAACGGTCAAAGAGGGAGTTTGGGAACCGATTCATCCTACTTTTGATTGCACCCGTAAGTGCCATATTGTCGCCGTTTGATCAATCAAAGCAGCCGCCGCTAGGAGGCATTGGCATTTCATGGAGAAGCAACAGACAGATAGATATACGGACAGACGGACGAACGGACGGACGGACGTACAGACAGATCAGGTAAATGTAACTCAATCTCCCTGTTACGTAACTTGTTTCCACTCGATGCTGAACTTGCAGTAGCAATTAGCTTTCAATCTCCTCTGCCTGCTTGGGTCGATCGGTTCTACTCTTTTGCGCATCGATGATGTCTGGGAGCTTCGCTAATTGACAATATTTATGAACACGTACGCATTTTATCGCCCCCAGTCCCGTAATTGGGAACGAACGCCGTCGTCGCCCACAGATGCTCCTGATGCTAGCTGCTCGGCTGCGCGGCTGATGGGCCAATTATTTTCATCAAAATTGTTGACAGTCCTCAACACGCCTACAATGAAGAGATCTGCGCGATCTTAGCGTTCTCCAGCTCAAGCTCTTTCGCTCTGTAGAACCACGTTTTGGTTATACGAATGCCAAACTGTGCCATAAATTTTCACTAGATGAGAGATTCTATGGGGCGTCATTAGGTTCATTAGGTGTCATCACTGTTAGCCGTATGCCGTTTTCTCAGTTTTGCTTGCTGTAATTAAATTTACTTGAATGGGCACATAAAAGCATTATTAGTGTTCAGACGCTTCAAGTGCGAGACGCTTCTAACGCGTCACAACTTTTATTCCCGGTACTCAGCAGTACTCTGTAACTAAGAGGTTTTTTCAAAATATACATATAACATTTTTTTTACATATTGTATCTTCAACTACATCAGTGTGATATCAGTGTGACATCACAGTAGTCTAGAGGCAAAATTCGGTATCTGTAGCTTTTATAGTCTCTGAGAACTATCCGACAAACAAGACGGACAGATGGACAAACAGACAGACATAGACTCGGCTACTGATGCTGATCAAAACTGAATATACTTTAGATATCGGAAACGTTTCCTTCTGTGCGTTACATACATCCACTTTTGTGCATAAATTCAATATACCCTAGTTACTCTTCGAGTATTGGGAATACAAATTTCCATTTTCTGTTTGTGCTCGAGCACAAAAAGTAGTTCTTGCGATTCTAAGTGCTGCTTCTAGCCAATTGATGTTGATGGACATTAACCTCTGGGGCGAGTACTCAGTGTCACATGGACACATTTAGGTACAGAATCGCCATTATATTCATAATGACATATTAAAAAGATGTGTGCTATGGGAATAAAACAGAAATATGTGCTTTCTTATGGGTGAGCGAAAGTAGGTGCAAATGATTATTAAATGATTAAATAAATCTCTTCGAATAGTCGGTACATATTTACCACGAGAATGCCACAATTCATAGCGTCCTCAACATACCGTGGGTAACGGAAGTGATCACTGAGAGTAGCACCAGGTACCTCACACGCCTGCATCAGCACGATAACAACCTAGCTCTTGGCCTGCTGGACAAGAGCACAACCTCAAGAAGACTTAAAAGAGATCACCCGCTGAACCACCCCTCCTCCTTCTAGACGTATACAAATTATTCATAATAACTTAATAATAACATAATTGTAAGATAACTGAAATAAGATTGCCAAGTACCCAAAGAGGAAATTTAATAATTGTCTGCGAAAGACAGATCTTAAATAAAAATGAAAAACGGCTAAAAAAAACAATGTTTATTCAACAAATAATATATTAAAAATTCAATAATTTTCTAATCTTAGGCTGCAGGTTACAGCCATTTAACCCTATTAAATGTTGAAGTTTCAGATAAACTATTGGGATAATCGAAAAGGGATTCAGGGGTCATTCAACAGTTTCCGAAAACTAATGCGCTATTCCTGCAACCTCTCTGAACGCTGTGAGCCTCAACCAAATATTCTGGCAATTTTTAATTCCAAATGGCTACCCAACTGAACCTCTTGGTAGTTTAGTTTTAAATTCTTTTGAAAGCAGATTTGATGGACTTAGAAGGTTTAGGCTAGGCCCTTTAAAGTTTGACCTCAATTGAGTTGAATACTCGCACAAATAAACTAATACTCGCAGATTGATTGATGTTCATTCAGATTGATCCACAAGAGAGGAACTTAAAGATACAAAGTAGATCATGCCTCCGTTTAATGTGGAGCCCACCTAGCCCTAATGGATGATGCCCAAGTACATTTCGTTTGAAATTCAATTAAAGCAACCAGTTCAGCATGACCTTTCGAATGAAACTTCAGCGATCGTTCCATTTCCATTACCACTCTCTTCTTAAATCTCTTTTCCTGGGAGCTGTGCTATAAAGGCAGGGCTACTGGATGGGCAATGCGTTAAAAGCTTTACAGCATTGTCTCACTAATTAGAACCACTTTGTTTCTGCGGTGATTCTAATTAAAATGTAAAATTTGAAAGAAATCTCTAAGGTACAGATGTACTACCAAGTCACGGGTATAAAAGTTGTGATGCGAACGAAGGGTCTCACACGTCCTTCCTCGTTTTTAACCTAAATTTTTTAATTTGCTATTTGACCTTCAGTCATCAACTGTCATAAATTTGAACCAACATATCAAGCGTTTATCCACCACGAATAACTTGGGGACTTCCAATTATAGTTGAGCTTCAACCAAAATGGCAAAAATGGGTAGGTTATGAGAAAAATCCACCAGTAATTAGAACCACGAGCTATTGCCAATGCAATAAAATGGTCGGATCTAATTTCTGGATAATTCTCATTTGTGAGCGTTCTAATTTTTGAGAATATGCTGTATTCGTGTCTGCTCTTAGTACTCGAAGCAAGTATTTTGAGGTTTTGTGTATTGGATAAACGAAAATCTAAATTATAAAACAATTAAAGGCGGTCAACGGCAACTTGAACGAGTGCTCTCTCCTGTGAACGTCGGTAAAGAATGGCTAATTAACGTAATTAATTTTCACATACCTCAAAACTTAATGCATTTAAACCAAATAGAATAGAGAGACGAGAACGTGAGTGATGTGAGCCTTGTATAGTAAGGCTGTATAGGCTGTATATATAAGGTTGTATAGTAACTTTAATATCCCCAACCGGCTGAATCTTAAAAGTGATTTAAAAAGTTGCATTAAGATAAACAGCAATAACCACAAATTGTTAAAGCAATTATAATTTGAATTTAAGCTGACAGTGGCTGGGTTTTGCAACAGGTGAATGAACCATGTAGCTTCTGATTTAGACTCGGACTAAAGAAAAGCAAAAAACTTAACTACACAAAAATAACACCCTGGGGCCATTTACCGTTGCGCCCTTGAGGCGTGGCCGATTCTGTCGTTTCATTTTATTTTCGATGGCATCCTCTTCTCTCTCTCTCTCTCTCTCTGACCAACAATAAACTAATGGCCCGACCAACCATTTTCAGACACACAAGTTGTCGGCTACTGGATGGTATGGGAGATCCCATGTCTCTCCCCTTTGAGGTTGGCTTTCTCGCTCGTAACCATATACGTTCCAACAAGAAACAAACCCGAAATTTGGGGGAAAAATGGCATTTAACTGTAACTCGCGCAATGTAAAACAACTCCACAGACTCCGCGGAGATTTCACCAACAACCTGCGGTGTCCCAGACAACGCCATAAAAAAAGCGTTTATTGCTTTGGTTGCTGTTCCTTGGGTCCATTATCTTACGGTAATATCGCTTAAAAAGCCTTGTCTGTTTGTGTACCATCAGCACCACCATCACCACTATGATTCATGATTCATGATTACGTTCGGCAGCCGGGTAACCTTCGCGATCTCTAGGGTACATACGAGTACATATGTATTAATGAATGTATAAAGCTCGTTATTTATTTCCTCTACATTATTTGTTTTTGGAGATTTTGGTGCTACTTTTTATACCCGGTACCCGAAGAGTAACGAGAACGGACGTGTGAGACGCTTCTTACACGTCACAACTTTTATACCCGGCACTCAGGACTACATCTAGATGTAGAAAACATCGCCAACCACTAGATATCGTTCACACTACAGAACACGTAATAAAAAGCCTACTAAATAAAATGCATCAAAAAATTTGGATCAGTTAATCGTATTTTCCAATTTATGAGATATTTAAAACAGCAATAAAATTGGTACTTTTTCCCTGCACATTCTGTGCAATAATGACCGCTAGGTTTCACAGCAGATTTTTCGAAAGTGGCGCCATCTATGAAAATTTCTGGTACGCAACTTTGATGGTCTCTTTTTCTAATACAGAGCGTTAAAATCCGAGTCTTAGTTTTAACTTTTCAAAATTAGCTTTTGGCCTTTCTGCACCGCAGCGGTGTTTTGTCAGACATGGCTCAACCGACTCGGCTATTGATGCTGATCAAGAATATATATACTTTATGGGGTCGGAAACGCTGCCTTCTGTGCGCTACATACAACCGTTATTCCCCACAAATACAATATACCCTATTTACTCTTCGAGTACCGGGTATAAAAAGAAAACTTTGTTTTTGAGCGTGTCGCTTTGCGATTAATGCTCAAGATAGCCAACGCCAAACTCTCTCAGCCGAAGGCTCTCTCACCAAAGCCGAAGGCACTGGGAGCCAATCCACTATACTGATTAGCCAGAAAGTTTTTACTCCATTTGACCACTCTATGAATTATTCACACATATACAATATACCCTATTTACTCTTTCGGTACCGGGTATAAAAAGGGTATATTGTATTTGTGCACAAAGTATGTAACACACAGAAGGTCACACACGGGTCCGACCCCATAAAGTACATACATTCTTGATCAGCATCAATAGCCGAGTCGGTTGAGCCATGTCTGTCTGTCCGTCCGTCTATCCGTCCTGATGAGCGTCTAGGACTCAGAGACTATAAGAGCTAGAGCCACCAAATTTTGCATCCAGACTCCTATATGCTCACACTGTCACAAGTGTATTTCAAAAATGAGCCCCGCCCCCTTTCGCCACCGCAAAAGGGCGAAAACCTCCCCTTTCGCCCCCGCAAAAGGGCGAAAACCTCCCAACCGACAATTTTGCAGATAAAATAAAACTAAAAACGCCATTCTGTAGGGAATGACCATATCTATCATATCACCAAATTGGGATCCGATTGGATCATTATTATAGCCACAATGAAGAAGTTAATTTGCAGTGGCTAAACCAACCCGGCCCGCAGCTTATATTTGTTTTTTTTTCACATTCTCTCTTTCACACTCTGCTTCTGCTGTGTGCGGACACTGCGTCTGCCGCGAGTCTGCAGTGTGTGGGTCTAGGGAAGGGGAGCGAGCTAAAGGAGCGTGTTGGCGTGGGAAGTGTTGTATATGTATGTAGATGAAGAAAAATTTGAGAAAACACCGCTAAGGTGCTGATGTAGTACTGTTGATGTACTGGGATAGTACTGGTGATGTAGTACGTTCGTTCTCTTTCCTAGTGACCAGAAGTGTTTTTGCTTTGCGCTCCGTATTTTCCTTTATATTTTGGATAAACAACCGGGTTTTTTTCGAAATAATTCTTCTTATAATTACTGAATAGCTTGCCACTTTTCTTACATATCCTAATACGCGAGTGCATGCCTATTATTTGTTTAAAATTAAAATCGTATTCATTTGTGCGTCGGTTAGTTGTGTGTTTGTGCTTTTTCTTGTTGTAAGTACGCCCTCACTATTAACCGCTCTCTCTTGTACTTGCGCTTCTGCCTTTCACTCTCTACCTCGAGTAACTGTTCTCCCTCTCTCGCTCTCAATACTTTNTGCCTTTCTATTTTGGATAAACAACCGGGTTTTTTTCGAAATAATTCTTCTTATAATTACTGAATAGCTTGCCACTTTTCTTACATATCCTAATACGCGAGTGCATGCCTATTATTTGTTTAAAATTAAAATCGTATTCATTTGTGCGTCGGTTAGTTGTGTGTTTGTGCTTTTTCTTGTTGTAAGTACGCCCTCACTATTAACCGCTCTCTCTTGTACTTGCGCTTCTGCCTTTCACTCTCTACCTCGAGTAACTGTTCTCCCTCTCTCGATCTCAATACTTTCTGTGCAGTAGCGTGCGCTCACTGTTTTAGCTGCCGCTGCGCTTGTTCTTCTCTCCTCTCTGCACTCATCTGTTTTCGATCCCCGCTTTAAGCATTGCTTTAGGCACTTGGTCGGCACACTGGTCCCATTTCTATTTGTTTTGTGAAAATAATTTTTATTTTTTTTATTTTTTATTCATATAATTAATAAAAATAATGGAATACTTGGTTGTGTGCTCCGCTAAGGCTTGCAAAAAGCAGATCACCCACGACCAGCCGATCATCCCTTGCTGGCTCTGCGAAAACGTAGTGCACGCAAAATGTATTGGGTTTTCAGGCCTCGTGGGTGACGCAATTTCAAAGCGGTCTGCAAAAATGGTCTGCATTACAGTTACGAGGCATGTCGGTCTGTCGAAAATGACATGGTCACGTTTATGAGGCAGACGCAAAAAGGCTTTAAGGAGCTGACCGTGGGCTTTAAAAAGCAGTATGTAGTGGCGCTGGGAGTTGCAGCTGAACACAAAATAATTACAAGCAGCGAATGATATTATCGCATGCGATAAAGTTAGATAAATTATGCTGACAGAATCAAAGCTTAGCTCAGCAAAGCTTAGCTGTTAAATCAGCTGATTGGGTGAAGCTTTCGTTGATGACAGCTGTCAACATAAGCTTTTAGAACACGGTTTTAGCACTTCCGATCGCATTTAAACGGGACGAGCCCCCAGAAAAATTCTTCTTTTCGTCTATCTAAAATTCTGATCGGTTCGTGACCCGTCCGATAGTGAGTTAATTTTTCGACCCACCACGTGTGTGTGAAAAAGTAAAAAGTTAAAAACCGAACGCCGTGCAGTGAATATAAATATCAGTGAATTTAAATTTCACCTGGCCTAGAGCCATCCCAACGTTTTTGGGCGAGCGTGCAATCCACGCAACCCCAAACTTTTTGGACTGGCGTTCAATCCACGCCATCCACGACAGAAGAGAAATATAATTATCCACGGAAATCCCGGAAAGATTGGTAGGTCCAATGTGGGAGAGACCCGAACAAAGGTTCTTATAATAGCTCTTGGCTGTATTCCTTCCCCCCCCCACAGGGCTTCGCTACGCTTTCCCCCCACACTCAGCCAGAGCAGCAGCGCATTGACGTTTTGTTGGCAATACGCTGAGGGGTGGGGAATTTTTCTTGGGAGACCGGTGGAAGCCCGGCTCCAGAACCTATGTAACACCATAGCCATGATGTAACTTCACAATGACCATGACGTAACCTTGCAGTAACCTCTGCGCAGGCGCCACAGCCGACAGTGTCGTACCGCTAAGAGGGCCACCATTATATCTTAGGCTGCAATCAAAGCCTAAAGCACTGTCTTTTATTTTAATAATTAATTAAATTTAAATTTTGTTAATGCTAATACTCTTTTCTATTATTATATTCTATTTGATTTAACGACCTTTAATTCCCCCTTAATTATGTGACATTAGTGAAAGAAGAAAGAAAGGAAAAATAAGTTTGTAAGAGAAAAAAAAATATTGAACTATAACGTGCAGTCGGCCAAAGCCAACAGGGAACCATAATTAATATATTCCACAGCTTCTTCAAAACCCCAGCGAAAGGCCTTTCAGCGAGGGAGTACTGTAAGCATACATACATGCATACCAAACTGTGAGTGATAAAAGATCAAATTTTTTTTGTTCCCTTTTGGTGCGTTCTTCCCGCTAGACGAACCGACCAGCGCATAAAAGTTTATGCACTAGCGCCAGAGCTTTGTTGCTTTTGCTGCTATTGTAATTTGTGCACGCCATGCATTCCATGCAGTTGCGTACATGGAGAAACTAAAACGAAAAGTACACTAGCCAACAAAAAAAAATTATTTTTTTGTTTTCCTTCTTTTCTTTTTTTTTGAACATATGCTTTTCATTATTATATTTAGTCCCATTCATTTATATTCCATATTCAATAATCGTATCTTAATTTAATGTTACATTTCACCTATTATATTCATACATACATTTACTTTTTCTTTGATATATTTTTATAATTTTCTTTCCTACTTTATATTATTTTCCTTTTTTTTATTTGGGTAAATTGACATAAGTTGTTTCGAAATCTAGTGTAAAATCGATACTTTTGGATG